>NC_061104.1:22448219-22470719 GCF_015104395.2 Macrobrachium nipponense
AATTTTTTTATTAATGTGTAATCAATCTAAATTTCAAAGGCACGAAAGTCAACTCGAATGGTGACAAAACGAACAGGTGATGCTAATGAGAATATTATACCTGTTGGCCCCCCTAACTAATTGGACACGGTAGCTTGTTCATCCTAACTGGCCACCATTTGAAGCTCGTATATCAATTAATGTTGTCCTGACACCTGCCTGGTCTCCTGGTGTCGCACATTTAAGGTGGAATGCTTTTTTTTTTTTTTTTTTTTTTTTTTTTTTTTGTAAGATGTGCTCATTTTAAAGAAATGAAAAATTTCAAGTTTTACGTCAATTTTTTTTTTTTTTTTTTTTTTTTTTTTTTTTTTTTTTTTTTTTTTTTTTTTTTTTTTTTTTTTTTTTTTTTTTTTTGTTTTTTTTTTTTTTTTTTTTTTTTTTTTTTTTTTTTTTTTTTTTTTTTTTGAAAAATCGACTTTAAGATTTTGAAAGAAGATATAAATTGCGTTTTTGTGATGCTGGTTTGGAGGGAGGAAATGTACCAGGAAATAGCAGTGTTCGGATTGTAATGTTTGCTCTCTCTCTCTCTCTCTCTCTTCTCTCTCTCTCTCTCTCTCTCTCTCTCTCTCTCTCTCTCTCTCTCTCAGTTGTGGGTTACCAGTTTAGCAATCTCTCTCTCTCTCTCTCTCTCTCTCTCTCTCTCTCTCTCTTTAAACGAAACCCCTTCCCCCACCCCTCTCCCTAAGGAAATCCCATCATGCCCCCTCCCTCCCCCTTCGAAAAGGGGGGCGGGGGAAGGGGGAGCATTTCACGAGCATCATCTCCCCCCCAACGATTTTCCCCTCTCCCTTCGTGATGGTGGTCAGGAGAGGGTTAATTGCCTGTTAAGATCTCATGACATCGTTTGACTCCCGTAGTTAGCTGTAATTGGTACTTAAAGGGAAGGTCCCATCGTCGTTAAACGACGAACGATGACCTCTTATTTGAGAGAGAGAGAGAGAGAGAGAGAGAGAGAGAGAGAGAGAGAGAGAGAGAGAGAGAGAGAGAGAGAAGGAGAAGTGGAGTTGAATTATTTCTCTTTTTTAGGGATGTCTAGAAAGAAGTGTCTTCTGCAGTTACCCCCTAAAGACAAGGTACCTTTTTGGCTGCTACTTTCAGTAGCTTAATGTCCTTTGTGGATGCTACTTTAAGTAGCCACTGCCTTTGTGGATGCTGCTTTAAGTAGCCACTGCCTTTGTGGATGCTGCTTTAAGTAGCTTCTGTCCTTTGTGGATTCTATTTTCAGTAATCACTGTCCTTTGTGGATACTGATTTAAATAGCCACTGTCCCTTGTTGACTGTTATTTCCAGTAGCCCCCGTCCTTTTTGGCTGCTACACTCAATAGCTACTGTCCTTTATGGCAGCTACTTTCAGTAGCCACTGTCCTTTTTGTCTGCTACTTTCAGTAGCCACAGTCCTTTGAGAATTCTACTTTCAGTAGCCACTGTCCTTTTGTGGATTCTACCTTCAGTAGCCACAGTCCTTTGAGAATTCTACTTTCAGTAGCCACTGTCCTTTTGTGGATTCTACCTTCAGTAGCCACAGTCCTTTGAGGATTCTACTTTCAGTAGCCACTGTCCTTTTGTGGATTCTGCCTTCAGTAGCCACTGTCCTTTGAGGATTCTACTTTCAGTAGCCACTGTCCTTTTGTGGATTCTACCTTTCAGTAGCCACCGTCCTTTGAGAATTCTACTTTCAGTAGCCACTGTCCTTTTGTGGATTCTACCTTCAGTAGCCACAGTCCTTTGAGGATTCTACTTTCAGTAGCCACTGTCCTTTTGTGGATTCTGCCTTCAGTAGCCACTGTCCTTTGAGGATTCTACTTTCAGTAGCCACTGTCCTTTTGTGGATTCTACTTTCAGGAGCCACTGTCCATCTATCTCAGGTTTTAAGTTTTATGATTTTAAGAGATTTATTAATTTTTTCCTCGCCATCTGAATATATTTAACGTTGATTAATTGTGGATTTGTGTACCTTGAAAATAGTTCATCTATACAGAAAGAGATGTTAAGAAAATCTATAAAATGTCTGTTTTGGTAAAAAAAAAGAAAAAAAGAAATCTCTGTTTAGTTCTCTTACGTAGATGCTACTTTATGGAAGTGTTCAGGTGTTTGTAGAGAAATTTATCATTTTTATCCCACTAACGACATGCCTATGCCACTAAATCATCCTTCAGTAAACACTAAATGATCTAATTTCACCTTGTCATCACCCTCCAAAAACACAAGTGATCTGACTTCACCTTGACATCGCCCTCCAAAGCCACTAGTGACCGGACTTCACCATGATATCACCCTCTGAAACAAACTAATGACCTATATTCACCTTTACATCAACCTACACAAATGAAAATAAAAAAACTAATGACCTTTTTTTCTATCTTCACCTTTACATCAACCTACAAAAATGAAAATAAAAAAATCTAATGACCTGACTTCACCTTGACATCACCCTCCAAAACACACCAATGACCTGTCTTCACCTTGACCTTGACATCACCCTTCAAAAAAAAACAATAATGACCTGACTTCAGTAATACCAAAACTTAGAACATTGCAATCGCTCGAAGGACAAGCCATTTCAACCATTCTTCACCAACTGAGAATTGCTTGTGGAAGCTTAGTGGAGGAACTTGGAAATTCTTTTCTAATTCCATCGACAAGGTGTTGCCACTCTTAAAAGTCGTGGGAGATCCCTCTTATGACCCTTTTATTGGCTGTAAAAGAACTGTAAAAGATTTCTGACTTAGGTCAAGTTCGAAGGGCATAAAAGCTATGTTTTTGTTTTTTGTTTTTTGTTTTTTTTTTAATGTTAACGACTGGAAATGATTTCTGACAGATTCGAAAGGCAAAAAACAAAAAATTTTTTTATTAAGAACTATAAAAAAAATTTGTGACAGATTCGAAAGGCAAAAAAGCCATTTTTTAAATATTTTTTTATGTTAAGAACTGTAAAAGATTTCTGACAGAGTCAAAAGAACGAAAGGAAACATTTAAAAAAAAATTTTTATGTTAAGAACTGTAAAAAATTTCTATATCGCAAGGCAAAAAAACCTATGGTTTTAATCTTTTTTCATGTTAAGGACTGTAAAAAAATTCTGGCAGGATCGAAATAAAAAAAGAGCAGTGGTTTTCATTTATCTTTGTTATTTAACTAATGGTTATAAAAATGTGACGAGGAAGTATAGCATAGTTTTTTTTTTGAGCGGTGGTTGTAAAATATGACGGTGAAGTGTGAAGTGTAAAATGTTTTAGCATTGTAAAGTGTGTAAAATTCTGTAAAGGTTGATACTTTATACTTTTGTGGTATTTGTTATTAAGTGAATGAAAATTGCTTGTAATTATTTTAGTAAATTATTTATTAAGAATTTTTTTTTATGCTTTTGTGGTCTTAATGATTATATGACAGAATTGCTTGTAGTTATTTTAGTAAATTATTTACTTTAAGAATCGAAAAGGATAATAGTTATAAGGTTTTATTATACTCTTGTGGTCTTAATAATTACATGACAGATAATTGCTTGTAGTTATTTTAGTAAATTATTTAGCCTAAGAATCGAAAAGGACAATGATAATTAGATTTTTTCTATACTTTTGTGGTCTTAGTAATTATTTGACAGATAATTGCTTGTGGTAATTTTAGTAAATTATTGAGTTTAAGAGTTGAAAAGAATAATTTAATAGAATTAGAACTTTTGCATAATAGGCTTCTAAATGTAACTAATATTTTTTAAATTTTGAATCAAAATTATTAATGGTGTTAATGATAATTAAGCTAAATATACGTTAGGTTAGCAATTATAACTGATTAATTGTCAGGCAACTCATAATTATATACAAATTACTATCCGGAGATAATTTAAATCACAATTATCCCTGGTGGTAATTTTAATTCAATTATTTGAATTCTCTTGTATAACTCCTAATTTGATTAATTTTTAGAAGTCAGTTATAATTATATAAAAGTTACATTTTGGACATAAGGTGAATCGCAATTATTCCTGGTGATAATTTTAATTTTATTATTTTTGTTCTCTTATATAATTCCTATAAGAGAATAAATTAATGTACTATTATTATTTTTTCTCTTATATAATTCCTATAAGAGAATCAATTAATGTACACTAATATGTCCTTCTCAGTAATACGTTAGTCAAATAAGAATTATTGTTGGTGACATTTGCATTGTAATTGGAATAATTTATTTATTAATTTATGGTTATATTCATTTATTTATTTATTTAGTTAATTATTTATTTATTTGTTTATTTTTCTTGCAGCGGGCAGCGCAAGTCCCAGCCTAGGTCGCAAAGAGTACAGGAAGGTCGGCTACGACGGAGTCAACACATTGACAAAGCGACCATCTCAGGTGAGTGACTCTCTCTCTCTCTCTCTCTCTCTCTCTCTCTCTCTCTCTCTCTCTCTCTCTCTCTCTGTGTGTGTGTGTGTGTGTGTGTGTGTGTGTCTCCGATCGTTGGTTTCCTGATAGGTTCATCGGTCATTGAATTGGAATCTTTTCTCTCCCATTTAAGATCTCTCTCTCTCTCTCTCTCTCTCTCTCTCTCTCTCTCTCTCTCTCTGAGCTGGGAAAGTGATATAAGGACATACATTAAGATCTCTCTCTTTCTCTCAATTGATACAAGTACATAAATGTAGACCTTAATTCTCTCTCTCTCTCTCTCTACTGGGAAAGGTAGATATAAATATATACATCAAGACATTAATTTCTCCGCTACATATTTCACAACTCCCAGATTAAGCGAAAAAAAAAGAAAAAAAAACAAAGGTACATTTCGATTAATTAACCCACAAATTCCTCTGCGTTCAGTTAGATCCCCCGCAAAGAACGTCCTCGTTCGTCCTCGTTCCAGACGAAGAGCTCACTGAAGGACATATTGTTGCTGTGCTCCTGAGCGTTTGATTGATGCTTGCGGAGATGCAAGTGAACGCGGCCCCAGATAGTTGCCAGATGGGGCAACATTTGCCTTTTATCCGTTGGCGTAGTTTGAGTGCCATATGTGTGTGTGTGTGTGTGTGATTCACTCACTCACTCAGTCAAGTCACTCTTTCCGGTCTCTTTGTGACCCATTGCAGCTCATATCTGGCCTTCATAAGGCTTGTTGCAAGTTTCATGAGTGACAACTTATTCGTCGAGCCACATTTGCAGACCTATAGGACTTGTCTGAATATTTTCTACAATTATGCTTACATTAGAACGTGATTTAGTTATAGGAGTTGGACAGCAGAGGGAAGGAAAGGGATTTAGAAGGCAGAGGAGACGTTGCAAAAACCCCCCTTAGGTGTCGTCTACAGTAGCCACGTAAGGCACACTGTAAGCGTGACCACAAACAGTTTGAGGAGTTTTGTCAGAATGAAGAACAGTAGATGATGTAGGTCTAGCAAAAAAAAAAAAAAAATAACTAATTATCTTACAATAAATGCGATTTAGAAAGAAACAGCAAAGTTTATATGAGAGAATTATTAATTCATATTTTGAATTTAGATATTAGTTACAGATTTCTTTTATAATTTGGGCAACTGGATAACACGAGGAACCAATCTTTTGTTAAGTCTCCTATTTTTCCTCTTCCCGCAGCTTAGGGTAAGACTCGGAGACTGAAAACAGAACCGCCAGTGTTTTCTTTGGCTGAAAAGCTCGAGAGAGAAAGTCTCTCTCTCTCTCTCTCTCTCTCTCTCTCTCTCTCTCTCTCTCTCTCTCTCTCTCTCTCTCTGTATTTTTAATGACTTTAAGTTTAATCCTACGGAGTTTCTTTATACACGGCGGTACTCTGCAAGATGGCTCTCTCTCTCTCTCTCTCTCTCTCTCTCTCTCTCTCTCTCTCTCTCTCTCTCTCTCTCGTATTTCTTTAATGCCTTCTGCGTAAATCTCACCTTCTTGCTCTACAAGATGGCACTGGCTCTCTCTCTCTCTCTCTCTTCTCTCTCTCTCTCTCTCTCTCTCTCTCTCTCAAGCTTTGTGTTTCTTTAATGACTGCCTTGTTAAGTCTCACGTCCTTGCTTTACAAAGGTGGCACTCTACAAGATGGCACTGCCTTGTATCTGTTCTGGCACTGGCGTGCAGACAGTATTTACAGAGGTACTTCGAAGAGGGATTAGGTTTATTTACACGGTTTAACTTTTTACCTCTTCGACGCCATTGGCCTAAAGGGCTCTCTCTCTCTCTCTCTCTCTCTCTCTCTCTCTCTCTCTCTCTCTCTCTCTCTCTCTCTCTCTCTCTCTCTCAGAGCTTGTAATGCAGATTCATAATATGAACAAATATGATATTCATTGTAATGTCATAATATGAACAAATTTGACATTTGCACAGCTTCTATTGTTTATTTCTATCTTGCCTGAATTGCCTACGTTATTTTAGGTGTTTCTGTCAGTGATTTTATGTTAGTTGTTTAAAAGAAAACAATCTCCTCTGGTGTAATTTTTTTTTTTCATTCTTTTCATTATTTCCATTTTTTTCATTTTTAATTTTTTTTCACTTTTTTCTAATTCTCTCCAATGAAAGAAATATTTAATCGAAATTATTAAGTCTCATCCGTTCGTTTCGTACTATCCAAATTCATTCAATTGTCGTTTTACTTTCATGATTACCAAGCCTTGTCTTTTTTTCCCATTAAAAAAAAAAAAACACCCAAATTATCATTTCCTGTCCCATTCCATCTAATCCTGCCCGAGTTCATTTAGCCGATGTTTTCTTTCATTGTGTTCAAAGAGTTTTTTATTTTTCTATGAAGTTTTTTTGTTTTGTTTTTATCTTGGCAAGATTAAAGCATCCGAGGCATCTCAGCTTCGTGAGATGTTTGTGGCATCAGCTTGATTAACAGTAGCAACTTCATTGTTTGTTTCAATCTCAGTTTTATTTTTTTTTTTTTTTTTTTTTTTTTTTTTTTTTTTTTTTTTTTTTTTTTGCCTGATACCTCCGTCTTTCCCTTGAGGTTGGTCCTTCGGGTCTGGGCTTCTAATAAGTGACTGATCTAGGAGTAAATTTTTACTTTTTATTTTTTTTCCTTGTTTGTAAATCTTTTTAAATGTTTGTAATTGTAAATTTTTGTCAGTTTTGTGATCGTAGGTTTTTTTCTTGTATTTGTTTTATTCATTTTATTTTTTTTGTCTTTCGTACCTGGTAGGTTGTACTCTCTCTCTCTCTCTCTCTCTCTCTCTCTCTACTTTGTCCTTGATTTTCGTACTTAGAGAGAGAGAGAGAGAGAGAGAGAGAGAGTACAGCATATTATGTGAGATTTTTCACCCAGGGATTGTCCTCTCTCTCTCTCTCTCTCTCTCTCCTCTCTCTCTCTCTCTCTCTCTCTCTCTCTCTCTCTCTCTGTTCTTTGGTTTTCGTGCATAGTGAGAGAGAGAGAGAGAGAGAGAGAGTACAGCCTTTTCACGCATGTTATATGCAAATTTGTTTACATTTTCAGTGTAAACACACTTTCCGCGCAAATGTGTTGACATTTCTTGCTCCGTCTGAAATTCATTTGACAGTATTCCGTGACCTGGTCTGATAATTTGATTATCATCTGTGAGGTTTCTTTGTCGAAATTAATGTTACATTGTACGGGAAACTTAGAGGGTGAAGTCATTACACATCCCCTGTGTTGGCATAATAATAATAATAATAATAATAATAATAATAAAATAATAATAATAATAATAATAATAATAATAATAATAATAATAAAGTACTTTGCTTAATATATTATAAAGGGAAGCTACACTAGGAAGACTATATATAGGGGCCTTGAACTGAAGTAAATGATATTTTATTATTATTATTAGTGTTATTATTATAAATGATATTATTATTATTATTTTAATTATTATTCTTACAAAATTATTATTATTATATTATTATTACAAAATTAAATTCCACTAATGATAATAAACTAGGCCTCTTTACCAAAACAATCACAAACACACAAATTTTATGTAGGTAAACATGTTCACAATTATAAAACGTATGTTTATTTACCGGCCACATTTAAAGACGAATTTGTTTATAAAACACACAAAAACAAGCATTAGAGTGTTTAAACAAACCAGCATGAATTAGGGTTATAAGAAGATTCAACAGGTTTTTTAGTAATATTTTAATCTTATTTTTTTTTAATCTTGTTGCTAGAATTATTTTTAAAATATGTTTAAAATTAAGGTTAGGAAATTATTTTCTTTAAGTTTATAATTAAGGGCTATAGTGAGTATTAATATATTATTGCACTGAAAATATTTGTTATATCTCTATTGGAATATGTTTCTTTTACCACTTTTTTGTTCATTTTTCAAAGTAAAGGTTAATGGGTTTGATAAAGAGTCATAAGTTCCTTCCTTTTACGAAAATAAACATGTTTTTATTGAGTAAGCAAAAAAAAAAAAACTCTTCTTTTAGCGTCAAAAGTAATCATTTAGCAACGTCAACTCTTGACAAACTAACCGTATTTTAGAGACATCCCCCCCCCCCCTTTTCGACTCCCCTTCCCCAGGCCTCTCAACACCACCCAACCCCCAACCACCCCCCACACCCCCCCAAAAAAAAATCACCAATTATAGCCCAAGTAACTCCACTTAATCAAAGACGTTTTAACCTTCAGCACTTGAGCGTTGAAAGTGTTCTGTGTTCAAAAAGGTGCTAATGGTAAGTGGTTCACCCTCCCCCCCGGTCCTCCCAAACCCTCCCCCCGCACCCCCCTCCCCCCTCCAAGAAAGAAAGAAAAAATAGCAATTAAACCCCCAGTCACTCTACTTAATCAAAGACGTTTTACCCTCATCACATAAGTGTTTTTAAGTGTTCCAAGTTACAAAAAAAGTGCTGGTAGTAAAGTGTTGCCCACCATTCCACCTATCGCAACTTGGAGATCGTCTCGATGATCTTTTTCAAAGAGGGAAAGAGAAAGTTTAAAGAGAAAGTCCACTTTCGAGGCGAATTAGCTTTCTCTTGAGGGTCTCCCGTTGGTGGGGCCTATAAATACCTTTTGAGCCTCGGAAATGGCTGTTTCGATCCCGTTCGAATGTGTTCTCGATCCTCTTTATTTATAGGATCGAGTCAGGTGGCGTCACGGCTGCTCTACCCACAAAGACTGAGAGAGAGAGAGAGAGAGAGAGAGAGAGACATGGCAAGATAAAGCAGAGAGAGAGAAGAGAGAGACAGACAGACAGACAGACAGACAGAAGATTAAGCAGAGAGAGAGAGAGAGAGAGAGAGAGAGAGAGAGAGAGAGAGAGATATTGAAAAGTAGAATGAGACAGACAGACAAACAGAAGATAAAGTAAAGAGAGAGAGATAGTGGGAAAAGTAGTTTGAGAGAGAGTGAGTGAGTGACAGAGAAAGAAAAGTAGATTTAAAGAGATAGACAAACAGACAGAGTGCAGTGTAGAGAGAGAGAGAGAGAGAGAGAGAGAGAGAGAGAAGAATGGGATTTTGCAGGTATGTATAGACCGAGAGAGACGGATATGGAGAAAAGAGAGAGAGAGAGAGAGAGAGAGAGAGAGAGAGAGAGAGAGAGAGAGAGAGAGAGAGAGAGATTGTTCTGGTCGACTAAGCCTGAAGAACTTGTTTATATTCTCACATCTCGTTCTATAGTAGGGAGGACGAAAGACTTAAACTTCATGTAATTTTATGCCCCTCCAAGAATGTTTTAAAATCATTCTTTGCCAAGCCTCTAGACTACGTCAGTGTTTCACTGCTGTATTGTAGAGATGTTTGTGATTTATATTATATATATGTAAACATATGATATATATATATATATATATATTATTATTATTATCTATATATTATATATATATATTATGGTATGTATGTAGGTATATATTGTATTATTATATATATATATTAAATATATATATATATAATATATAATATATTATTATGTATGTATGTATGTTAATATGTTATATATATATAAATATTATATATATATATATATATATATAATATATGTTATATGTATATATAATAAATATATTATATATAAAATATATAATTTTAAAAATATTTATTTTTATAATATAATATTATATTATATATTCAAAAGTTGCATAACTTCCCGTTAATAATTGCTTTCGTAGATTTTTTGACCATGTAATATTTTTCTATATTGGCTCATTTTTTCCTTATAAGAATCTCTCTCTCTCTCTCTCTCTCTCTCTCTCTCTCTGTATTCAATTGAAATTGGTGGTCAGTAAGAACTGATAAACATACTGAATAATAATAATAATAATAATAATAATAATAATAATAATAATAATAATAATCCTTCGTAAGATAATTTATTGTAAAACTTTGTAATTTTACGCGTTAATATTTACTAATAAGTAAGGAATTTACCGTGACATCCTAAACAGTAACATTGAATTTTTGAATTATCATTAATTAAATCAACTAGGGATAACAATAATAATAATAATAATAATAATAATAATAATAATAATAATATTTATGATTTTTGGCGAAGTGTCCTTTCATTTTTCATGGTTCATTTATTTGATTTAATATGGATAACTTAGAAGTTGCGTAAGGAATCATGAAAAATACTCTAGGATGAGGGTCTTAGTTATCATGGGAAAACAGAGACGAATCTAGAATTCCACAGCGTAGGGGGAAGGTCGTAGTTATCAGGGGAAAACGGAAGGAAGTAGAAAATTCCACAGCACGGAATTAGGAAAGTTTGAGAAAGTCGCCGAACGTGGTCAGTCTCGCGTGTTGCTTGACCGATGTACGATGCTTTCTTTGTTTACATCGAGGACGCTCGGTAGCATTTGCTAAAAGCTAATAAATACCGGGAGTTAGGTCAGGTTTTATTTATGTTCTGTCTTCTTCTTCTTCTTCTTCTTCTTCTTCGTCTCTCCTCTTCCTCTTTGATTCTGTCTTCCTTCTGTTCATCGCCTTTTCTTCTTCTGCTTTATCTTCTTTTCATCCTCTACCATTCTTTCGTCCTTTTCCTGCTCCGCCTCTCTTTCTTCCTCATCGTCTTATTTATGTTTCTTTTTTCCTTTCTTTTCTTTCTTCATTCCTTCTCCTCCTCCGCATTTTTTCTTCTTCTATTACTTCTTGTTTTCCCCCTTTTACTCCTCCTCCGACTTTTTATCTTTCTCCTCCTCCTCCTCCTCCTCTTCTTCTTCTTCTTAAACTTCTTGTTTTCTCCCTCCTCTTCCTCCTCCTCGCCTCTTCTTCTATTACTTCTTGTTTTCCCCCTTTTACTCCTCCTCCTCCTCCTCCTCTTCTTCTTCTTCTTATACTTCTTGTTTTCTCCCTCCTCTTACTCCTCCTCCTCCTTTTCTCCTTCCTTTCGCTACTCATGTCAGCGTGTGGGGCATTTCGTGCCAACTACTTTCCACCGGGTCGATGAGATCACTAGATTCCTTTTTTTATTGCCAAGCACAACAAAAACAAATCTCGAGAGAAAGTCTCACTTGATCTGTTTGCTGAACTTCACTTTCCTTTCCTTCATCCTGCGAAAGACAAAATATCCTTCGACTTGCTTACGCGCATGTCCTTCAAATGTCTTTTCCCAGCTTCCAAAAAGCGTCCTGCAGAGGAGTATTTTCAGTGTGGTGAAAATAATTGCCTTTTATTTTTCCTATCCTGCAAAAGACGAAAAAATCCTTCGTCTTTATTATGAAAATGTCCTTTACATGTCTTTCTCGTCGTTCAGAAGATATCCTGCACTGTTGTCGAGATTCTATAATTTCGTTTGTCATTCACCAAACACGAGAACATTTTCAATATTGTAGTGAAAATAAACGTTTTATACCATCATTAGAAGTATATTCATGAGTATCGTCGGAAAAATATCGTTGCATCCTTTCATGTGCAATGTGTCCTTGCATTTAATCAGAACAGATCCTTTATTTATATATGGAAAATATTACCATTTCTCTTTGTCCTACAAGGAATTACATTTTAGTTTCATCAGAAAATATTGATAAATTTCTGTATCCTCCAGAGTGATTTTATATATATTAATATCACAGAAAATATATTCAAATTTCTCCTTCCTCCCGCAGGAAAACATCCGAGCACCCCTGCCGGAGGAGAGCTTCGCCTGGAAGGACTCCGAGGCTGAGAAACTGGCCAAATCCCCGACCACCAGCCTCCCTCGGGTGCAGAATCCTACGGTGACGCTCCTACAGAAGAAACGAGGTCAGTTGTCACCGGAGGATAAGGTATTGAGGTCCTCTGGGACCTATGATAGGACGTCCCAGAGCCTCGGAGAGGTCACCTTCGTCAGAAGGGATCCTCGGGTTCGTTACTGTTTACATCAGAGTGGGAGTCACTTTACGAAGTTACTGCAGGTCCCCTTTGGCTTGGCTTCGAGTGTCTGTCGTTTGTTTACGTCAACGTGAGGTCACTTTCCAAAGTTACCGGAGGTCCCCTTAGCTTTGGTTTGGCTTAAGAGAGGATGCAGCGTGCTCCGTCTGTTTACGTAACTTACCATGATTGCTGCAGTGATCACTGGCGTTATTTTGATTGTTGTCATTGTTTTAAAACTGTCCATCTTGGTGATTGTTCCTGTACGTTCGTCAGTCAAGAAAACTGGCTAAGCGACGTCACTGAGTGTCCCTTTTAGATTCGTATATTTCTTTAAATACCACGACATAGTTTTATATGTTATTCCATAGTCCATATTATAATCAATAACTAGTTTATGGTTAGTTAGTTCACTTGATGCTGTTTGCTGGAAGTGTACAGTAATGAGTAGCTTTATGTGTCATTAACCAAAATATGTTGAGAATGTTAAACAGCTTTTCATGATTGAAAGCCTAAGAGACTTAATCGGAATCTTTTTAAACTGCTTTTATCTTGCTGTTAATAGGATTTTTGCACATTTGTTATTTCAAAGGAAGATATATATATATATATATATATATATATATATATATATATATATATATATATATATAAATATAATCCTGTGTGTATTTTAAGACCTCTCCATCTCCCAGTATCTTTTTAAGTTTGTTTATATCTTAGATTTAGTATGACCATTACAAAATTTCTGATCAGGAATTCATACTTCATTCATTTGGCTTATGTAAAATATTGTATGGTCCAGTTCTGATTTATTTATGGCTTAATTTTACCATATTAATTCACTACTTTTACGTAAGTGCGAATTTTTTTTCTTTACAGATTCACTCATTATAATGTGGCTTATTTTTTTTCTTCAAAATTTCCGTAATTTAAGATCAAAATTCTCATTGTTAGTGTGTAAGGTTTGATTCTATATTTAAGTATTTGATTATTAGGATGTAAGAGACTTTATTGATTACGGTATATTTCAGATACAAATCTTACAATCGCTTTTAGTAAATAAGATGAAATATATACTATGAACTCTAGTTTGGCAGATAAGATATATACTTATGAATTTATAATTATATATATAATATTATAATATAATTAATAAGTATATATATATAATATATATATATATATATTCATATATACATATATATATATATAGTATATATATATATATATATATATATATATATATATGTGTTTATATATATATGTATATATATATATATATATATATATATAGATATATATATATATATATATATATATATATATATAGGCGTTTTGGGTTGTTAGTTAATCAGGCTTAGAGTAGGAGGTAAATTAGAATTGATAAGAACAAGTTATATACCTGAAAAGATTAATGAGTAGTGCGAAGTATATCATTATACTCAGTCGAAGATTGGAATTTAGCCTGTCGACGGTTAAGATTTAGCCAATCATCGAAGATTGAAATTTAGCCGGTCGTTGAAGACTGAAATTTAGCCAGCTAATGGTTGAAATTTAGCCAATCAGTGGTTGACATCAGAAAGGAAATTGTTAGTTGTAAAGGAGAAGTTTGTTATTATTAGAAGGGAAACTGAGGCATTTCGCTAATTAGGAATATTCACGACCTCTCCTCTGGCTCGTCTCTCAAGCTGATTGAAAAAGCTTAACATAAACGAAGGTGCCTGCATGCCTTTTTTTTATTCATATATATATAATATACATATACCTCTGTGCCTGGTTCGGAGGTTTAAAGCCATAGTTCTTCTTTTATCTTCTAGCTTTTTACTTTTTTTACTTTTATTAAGTCCTTTTTTGTCGTCTTTTATTAAAAAAAGAGTTGCAAAGGTAAGGCCAGAATATCTCCTCTATAGATGTTAGATGATGTTCAGTCATCTGTGTATGATCTTCTGGTATTTCTCTTTTTCCTTTTTATTTTTGCTCTCTCTCTCTCTCTCTCTCTCTCTCTCTCTCTCTCTCTCTCTCTCTCTCTCTCTCTCTCTCTCGTTGGCTATCAGCTGTATTGCTTCAATAAACATAGCAGAAGCATGATGAAATTAGGGCGTTTACTAATTGAGAAATTAGTCGTCTCTATCTCTCTCTCTCTCTCTCTTCTCATAGGCCTAGTTTTAAAAATAAAATAAAATTGGAAGCTATAGAAATTTGTGATTGGTAATTTTAAGAGGAAATTCTAATTTGAGCTGGATGAACGAAAAGCTGTACATTGAGATAACAACAACCCTTATTTTTTCCCCAATTTGTGCTCACAACTCACTTTTATGTGTCTTCAATCAGATTAATCTATGCCCAATTTGATTGTGTTCGAGCGAAAATTTTTGTCCTACAGAAAAATCGGGAAATCATTGAAATCGCTTGTTTTGGTCATTGGAAGCCAGATTTTTTTTAAGTTCGGTATCTGAAACTTTTTTTTTTTTTTGGTAATGAAAAGGCAAATTAAAAAAATATATATAAAAAAAAACTTTTTTGGTCATGAAAACCCAAAAATTTGAAAATATCTGAACCCGTTTTTGGTAATGAAAACCAAAATTTTAAAAAAAATATCGTAAACCGTTTTTTGGTAATGAAAACCCAGATTTTGAAAGTGCCATGCATTTCAGGAGACAGACAGAGGAGTATGCGCATCGCATGCAAATGAATGCACGTGTCCTCGCCTCTTGAGTGCATGAGCATTCACTCAAGATTCCCATCAGTCAAATTGTTTGATGGCTAAAATTGACCAAAATTTTCGCTCACAAACTTTAAAAAAAAAATTGAGTATGATAATAAGTCTCATCTCTAAGGTAACTTGCATCAGCTATGCAAAAAAAAAATTATAATTCATTAAAAAAAAGAATGGTGCTAAAATACCGCATAATTTCTACCCTCAGATGACCCGCATTCTACAACAGGTAATGAAACATTTCATAGTAACACCAAAACAATCAGTCTCGCTGTTTCTCTCTTTCTCTCTCTTTCTCTCTTTCTCCTCTCTCTTTAAGATAAGAATGCCGAAGGTTCTTCGGTCTACCTACCCACCCACCAAGCCCCCAGAATTTAAGATAATAAAAGCACGACAGGGATCATCTCAGCAAAGGTCTAAATCCAGTCACCAAATGCTGACCTTACCTCAGGTCACCTAAGGTCACCTCAATTTTAAGCTTTCCTTTGACCTGCCTGAACAAACCCCCAATATATCTCAGGATGCTAGCCACACCTGAGGTCCATCTGCTCCTGTTACCTGTAATCAGCCCATCTCAAGTCAGGTCACTTAACCTTGTGTCACCTTACTTGACCCCAACCTCCTCTCAGGTGACCTTACCTGAACTGACCTAATCTGCCGTCATGTTTGCTCAGCTGACGCCATATCAGGTCACCTTACCTCACCTTGTGTCACTTTACTTAACCCCAACCATACCTCAAGTCCTTACCTGAAATGACCTAGCCTCTCTTTCTTTATTCCCCCCCCCCCCCCTTTGCCCTTTTCCAAATCTTCTAACACACTCACGAACTTAACCTTATCCTCCAAGTGGGAATTAAAGCTTAAGGTCAAATGATTTAAAGTGTAAAGTTCAAAGATTTAAAGTCTAAGGTCAAATACTTAGGTGACCTTGGCCACGGGGTGTAAAATGAAAAAGATTTAAACCTTTGCTCAGTGATGTTGTTGAAATTTACAGCCATTTATTAAGAAAAGTTTTTATTTTATATATGTAATCATTACTTTATAGTATTGAAATTTATTTAACGTTTTAATTTATTTTTATTTAAAAAATGACACGAAAATATTGACCAATGATTTTTCTTAAAGGATATAGGCTGTAGATTTTGACTATAGTAATTATGGATTGCTGCTCTGTTGGCTTTGTACTGTATATAATACACTGCTTTTTAAGGGGCGATAGTCGGTATGGGATGTATTTTCGTCAGGAAAAAAATGGACGAGAAAAGAAAATAGTTTTTTAATTCATTTTTTATGGATTTGTTTTTGTTTAGATTTCAGTTATCTGGTAGCAAATTTCTAGAGCTGAGGATTTGATAATTTGTATTTTTCTATCTTTTTTTTTATTATGCTTCTTTCATCAGTAATTACTGAAATCGAATTGTTACTGAAATTAAAATTGGAACTGAAGCAATTAGGAATTGAAATCATGTTGGAATTGAAATCAGTTAGGAATTAGAATCAAGTTGGAACTGAAAGCAATTAGGAACTGAAATCAAGTTGGAACTGAAATCGATTAGAATTCAAATCAAGTTGGAACTTAAAGCAATTAGGAATGGAAATAGAAATTGGAAATAAAATCAATTAGGAATTGAAATAAAGTTGAAAATGAAGCAATTAGGAATTGAAATAAAGATTGGAACTGAAATCAATTAGGAATTGAAATAAAGATTGGAACTGAAATCAATTAGGAATTGAGATCAATTTGGAACTTAAAGAAAATAGGAATGGAAATAAAAATTGGAACTGAAATCAATTAGGAATTTAAATCAAATTGGAACTGAAATTAGATTTAAAATGAAATCAAATTGTTAATGATATCAAATTTGGGTTTCTCGTCGGTTCACATTCCAGACGGAAATATATTCGGTGACATCGTCGACCAGAGTAAAGATATTTCCTTAAGAAAGACCTCCTTTTAATACCCTGCACATATTGAGGACTTTAACATTATTCAATTTTCAATGGAGTTTAACTTTTGATTTCATTGTTGGTGTATGGGAAATTTAACTTATTTTCTTTTTAATTTTCCGAAATGAGGTCACAAAGCGTGACCTCATCAAAGATCACAATTTTTTTTTTATGTCACAGAATGATGTCAAATTTTTTTTACTGGTAAACAAAGTATGACTTCAGCTTTGATACTTTTATGTCACAGAATGATGTCAAACTTTGTTTACTGGTAAACAAAGTATGACTTTAGCGTTGATACCTCAAGTTGCAGTATGGGATCACTGATGTGTCTCCACCTCCCCCACTCCTCCTCTCCCGCCCCCCGCCCCCGCCCCCCATGCAAAATTGCACGCTTTTTTTTAAGAATGCAAGAGTAGCAATCCACATGGAATATATCTGCCCCCTGCAATGCACCCAACAGATATTTATTTGTACATAATTTGTATATAAATATATATTGAATTTCTCTTTCCAATGTGGTGGTGCTTTTGATCTGCACGAATTGGGAGTAGTTGCGTTTTTTCTTTTTTTGTTGTGTGTTGTTTGTTTGTCTTTGTGTGTCCCGTTTGTTTGTTTGTTTTTGTGAGTCTCTCTCACTCTCTCTCTTACTCTCTTTCTCACCCTCTCTTCGTGAAGTGTTTGATATATAAATGTATTTATAGGTGGAACCCCAATAAGCATCGCCAGTTATTTCATGCTATGGTTACTCGTTGTATCCCTCAAAACTAATAATTGTTTGTTTGTCATTATGTTCATTTTTTCCAGTTTGTTTAACCCCCCGCAGAAAGTTGTTTATTTTTTTTTTTCAGGCTGGGATTGTCATCAGTAAACACCTGTTTTACGTTCGAACCTATCCATATTTCTATTTTAGAATGAAAAATTTTTTTCCCAAAAAATTATTTTTTTGAATTTTTTTTAAACTGCATTTAGTATGGATGCCTAAAGATTTTTAATGTATCATTTTGAATGACAGTTTAGACTAAATTTTTTACAACCAACCCTCTTTTTTTCAGTTTGGCCTAGTTTTTTTCAAATATAGATAATGACCTTGAATATTATTAATTCTTGTCGTTTCTCTCCCAAAACAGGTTTTAAATTTGCAATGGAAAATTAATTTTTTACCAAAAAAACAAAAACCCCTTCTTTATCTGTTGTTAATAATTTCACTTCTTCCTTTCTTTACAAAAAAACAAAAACTGCTTCAAGCATCCAGGATGAACTCGCCTTAACATATACTATATATACGTTGGTCTGCCGGCATATTGGCATACTAGCATACTGATGTATACTAGCATACTGGCATACTAACAATAGTAATACACACCGCTTCATTCCTCTGCTATATACCGCTGTACAGAACTTACCTGGTCTTAACAATTGCACTGTATTGATGAGATTTCTCACCTGTATGAACAAAAAAAATATTCTTTAAATTTTTTTCTGTGTGAAATTATTTTCGTTTCAGTAAATAAATGAATTGAAATAAATTTATGAATTTTTCTTCAGTTAAATGCAAGTAATTCTACTCTGTTGTGATGGCATAAAAGAATGATTATGGATTTTTTTTCATTTGAAAGAAAATATAAACTAAATTAAATTCTTTTGTTAAAAAATTATTTCTTATTGCTTGATATGTCTCATATCTTCCAAATTCCAATTCCGTGATTACAATTAGATAATTAAGCTCTAATCGACAACTCACGTTCAAATTTTTTCTCACAACCAATCGAATGACGAAATATAACTTTCACAAAAAAAAATAGAAATGGCAGTCAATCAGAAAATAAGGAAGGAGTTAAACAAAAGAAAATGAATATTGAAAGATTCATTCATTTTTTTGTTTTCAATGGCTGTGACCTCTGATGACCTGACCCCCTCCTCCTTATCCTCCAGAGGGTCAAATTCCTGGAAAGAAACCAGAGTATCTCAGACCAGACGAAGGGCCTCTGTACAGACCAGATGAGAAACGTAAGTAAAATGGGATCGAATCGTGTATATGTAAGGGGTTTAAAAAATGGGATCGAATCTTAAATATAATATAAGGGGTGTAAGAAAATCGGATCGAATCTTATATTTAAGGGGTTTAAAGAATGGGATCGAATCTTATATTTAAGGGGTTTAAGAAAATGGGATCGAATCTTATATATGTAAGGGATTTACGAAAATGAGGTCGAATTATATATGTAAGTATTTTTGTTAACTATCAATCAAGCTTTAAAACCACATTAGAACTTTGATTTAAATAGTTTAGAAAAACTATGACGTAATTTATTGTAAATTCTTTTCGTAATACTATCATTACCATTATGTGCGTGCGTATACACGTGTATTACGTGTATACTTAAGTGTATATACACAGCAACCTCTTGGTGACGGTATTTCTGAAGTCTTCGTCATATTCACTTTGTAGTAATGTTCACTTGGAAGCTTAATTACTTTATTTTCTAAAGCATCTTTCCACTGCTTATGTTGGGCTAAAAGTGATAAAAAGTCACGAAACTCACTGGTTTAAATCAAGTTGAAATTTGAGCCAATATCTTTATAATGTTTTTTGTTACTCTTCTGCCGTTCTTATCTTTTTGTTTTATTTCTTCGTTTATCTCTTATTCTGTTAAATCAGGTTAAAATTTTAAACGAATATGCAGATTGAGGTGTTGGATTTCAACAGCTTATTTCTGTATCTTAATTTTTGCAAATAATATATTATTATTATTATTATTATTATTATTATTATTATTATTATTATTATTATTATTATTATTATTATTATTATTATTATTATTTTGTTTTCTGAATTATTATCATTTCTGTGTACTTTTTATTTTGCAAAAAATTATATTTTTATTTTTAATATCATATAAATATATGATTTTATATTGTTTATTATTATTATTATTATTATTATTATTATTATTATTATTATTATTATTATTATTATTTTCTGAATTATTGTTATTTTTATATATTAGTTTTTGCAAATAATTGTATTATTATTCTTAACATCATATCATAAATATACGATTTTAAACTGTTTATTATTATTATTATTATTATTATTATTATTATTATTATTGAAAATGGATATGTTTATTCTTATTCATGTAATATTAGAAGAACTGAGTATAATCTATTCTATTTAACTGAAATATAAGTAGAACTGAATATATTCTATTCCTATGAACTAAATATCAAAGAAAGTATTATTTACATTCTATTTCTATTAGCCATATAGTCTCTTCTATCTCCTCCTCCTCCTCCTCTGCAGTTTACACAATCAAGAGAGAATACGAATCAGAGGGCGAAGACGGCAGCAGACGATTCGCGGTCCTAGGCCCCAAAAAGGTGCAGGGGGTGGGCCCCACCACCAACGATGGTATCCCAACCACCCTCAAGTCCGTAAGTTGCCCTGCCTGGGTCATCCTTCTTTTCATCCTGATCTTTTGACCTTATCCTCATTATCCTCATAATCGTCCTCAAGTGTCCTTGCGATTGGCTCCTTTTTTTTTATTGGGTGGGTCCTAAACTGTCCCCTTTTGTCTTGTCTATAATCCACTCGTGACTGTGTGAAGTTCGAAGCGTAGCCAATCGCCGAGATGGTTGAAATTTAGCCAGTCGATGGTTGGAATCTAGCCAGTCGAAGATTGACATTTAGCCAATTGATGGTTAGAATATAGCCAATCGTCGAATGGTAGAAATTTAGCCGGTCGAAAGGTTGAAATTTAGCCAGTCAGTGGTTGAACTTTACTTAGTCGATGGTTGAAATTTAGCCAGTCGAAGATTGAAATTTAGTTAACAGTTGAAAGTTTAGCTAATCAACGAAGGCTAAAATTAAGCCGGTCACTGAAGATTGAAATTTAGCCAATCGAGGATGAATTTTAGCCAGTCGATGGTTGAAATTTAGCCAGTCGCCGAATGGTTGAAATTTAGCCAGTCGATTGGTGGAATTTAGCCAATCGTCGTAAGGTTAAATTTAGCCAGTCGATGGTTGAAATTTAGCCAGTCGTCGAATGGTTGAAATTTAACCAGTCGATGATTGAAATTTAGCCAGTCAGTGGTTGAAATTTTGCCAGTCATCGAATGGTTGAAATTTAGCCAGTCGATGGTCGAAATTGAAGTTTAACCAATCATCAAAGGTTAAATTTACCCAATCTTCGAGGGGTGAACTGTAGCCAGTCGATGGTTGGAATTTGCCCAGTCGATGATTGAAATTTAGCCCGTCGAAGGTTGAAATTTAACCAGTCGATGGTTGGAATTTAGGCAGTCGTCGAATGGTTGAAATTAACCTGTCAAAGTTTAAATTTAGCCAGTCGATGGTTGAAATTGTCAGTCGATGGTTGAAGTTTAACCAATCGTCAGCTTTTGGTATTTATTTAACACTTTTATTTGCTCTGTATATAGCCTTACAAAGCCTGTACTATTAAATCACATTTCCTGAAAAGATCTGACATAGAAATTTTAAAAAATCTGCTTTTTTGATTAATTTTTTTGCAAAAAAATAACAAGGTAAAAAAAAAAAAACTTTATTCTTGCCCAGAAGCAATGCTTGCAGTTTCATAGAAGTGGTAGCTTTTCCCAATAGAGTTTTTTTTTACCTGGTTTTCCATTCGTTTGTCAGTGTTTTTTGTTTTGTTTTTTGTTTGTTTTTGTTTAGTACACAAACTATACCGTTGCCTTGTTTCATGCTGCCTTGTAGGATAAATTAAGGATTTTCAAAATGATCAGACTTAAAGGGTTCAAGGTACGTACTGTTTGGTCTGTGTTTTTGTTGTTGTTGTTGTTGTTACTGTTGTTGTACGTCACATGTGTGACGTCACTAGATCTCATGTACAGTATATACTTGTATTCCCCTTTATGAAGATTGCATGGTATTTTAAAAGAAATATTCCTGTATGCTGTGTAAAAATACTCCTGTATGGTGTTATGTTGTACAGTACAATTTCACCTTTTAATTATATTCAATTTTTTGTGGGGGGGGGAGGGGGAGGTTGAAAACATTACTGTTCTGTTTAAATGTTTAATATTATGGTGATACACAGAGCCAAAATATGGAGTAAGACTCCTTTACTAAAAGAGTAATCTTGTGAGAGGTATGGAATTATATTGATCAACCTTAATATTATCGTTATAAAACTCTAAGGAACAATGCCTAAAGGATGTAATCCTCTAGACAGACATTACCAAATTTGTTCATTCAATGTCTCTCTAGACAAATATTACCAAATACTTAAATTCAGTCCTCTCATAGTGCCGATCCCCAAGGATTAAGTTAGTCTATATAAAGGATTAAGTCCCAGGTATTAAGATGATTCAGCCGGTCACCTAAACAGTATCTTATCCTGTGCTTTTCCCTAATGCAAATTTTGTATTAAATTTTCTTAATTGTTTTAATTTATTAAATCAGCGTTACCCAACCTTGAGAGTTCGTCTTGGATAAACGGTTAATCACCGAGATAGATGTAAGGTAGAATGTGCTAGGTTTGAATATTGTTTCTCAAAAAAAAAATGCCTTTCACTG
>NC_061104.1:22475719-22518219 GCF_015104395.2 Macrobrachium nipponense
AGACTACGACGCGGTTCCCTTGAATCAGTCAGTTAAGCGCATTTTATTTTTCCTTTATTTTACCGCTTTTCTTTTGCCATTTGTTTTTATTTTGAAATGGATTAATCATTGATGATCGCATAAGAGATTCGTAGGTTATGTGAAGATTTTGAAGAGGTAATTGTGCCTTTTTTCTATAATATTTGTACGCCTGAACCTCCGGGATGTAACCATACGTCTAAAATTTTGTAGGTTCCCTAAACGAATCAGTTAAGTGTATTTCATTTTCCTTTACTTTAAGGTTTTTTGTCTCGTGAGTTGTTTTTATTTTGAAACACATTAACCTCAGAATATAAGAGAAGACATTTCTAAGTTAATTGAAGCATTATAAGAGGTAATTGTGCCTATTTTTATATGATTGTACGCCACGACTCACATAGGTCTAACGTTTTGTGTGCCACGAAAATCATACCTGCAGACGACCTTCGTGATGTCGATAGTGAGAGAGATACATCATCATCATCATCATCTCTCGTATCACCACCGTCATCATTACCCTTATCATGTCTCATCAGAGGCGTATTATTCTGTTGCGGGCTCCGTGTCACGCAAAGCGGTGATCAATTTCGTTGCCTGAGTGGAAAAAGAGAGGAAAAAAGAAGACATATTTCATCCCATAGACTTACGAGGAAGACAAATGAATAGAACGTTTTAAATCGCGAATAAAATGATGAACAGGATCATTAAATAAACATCAAGATAAATTTAGATTGAAAGCTATTGTTGGACGATATTACTGAAGAAGAAATGCCTTTATAAAGAGAACAAAGAACAAATTGTGTGGCTCCAATCGGCAACACACGTCATTGGCAAGAGTGCCAGTTGTACGATAACGATCTCTTTTGGAGAAAAGTTTGATTAGATGAGTTTAAATCGCTGATTTGCATATTTTGGGCGTAGTAATCCCCTTCTCCTGAGTGAGAACAATGATCCTGTACGAGACTAAGCCTATTACAAAGTTTTTTTTACGGGAACAAATGCTTCTTCTTTTTTTAACGGCCTATACGTCAGCGAAAATCTAAGTTGACAGACACCACCACCGCCCCCCCCCCCCCCCCGCCCCCCCCCCCCCCCCCCCCCACGAAAATAGATATGGTCTTTAAATAACCTGCCCTACATTATTTCTGTCTTTGAATTGTTTAAAACAAATCCGGGTTTTTATGATGGAATATTGTGTTGATTATGGTTTAAAGTTTGCTTGTTTGTTTGTCTGCATAGAACAGTATGTTTTTTACGTTTTATTCAAAAGAAATGATTTGATTTATGCTCGCTTTATCTTGCTTTGATGTTATATATATATATATATATATCTATATATATATATATATATATATCAGGAGCCTGGCGTGTAGTCTCATCCGTCTTGTATCATATACTGGTAAAATGTGACTGAAGTTATTTTTTCCACGGAGAATATAATTCTGGGCTAAGGGAGTTCCTTTACATCCACGCATGCGCCTTATAGAGCTTCTCTGTCCTCGTCTTGTTTTGTTCAGTAATTTTATCGTTTTCATTCCAGTACGGATGTCTCTGAGGTATGTCTGTCTGTGTCAGTAATGTTGAATTTTGATCAGTTTTATTTAGCAGTCGAAGCAGAATTTTTTATTTTTTAGTTTTTTTTTTTTCATAGACATCCCATTTGACCCTATGACCAAATTTTATTGTTGTGCCATTGATTCCAATTTAACGCCAACTCACTTTTTAGAGATAAGATATGAGAATAAGAGAGATAGGAAAAGGCAATTGTGCGTATATACCATTCAGCCATACGCAAATCACTGTAGACATCATTGATAAACCCCCACCAGAAAGTAATGGCGATGTATGCTAATATTTCTTTGTTTTTTGTTTTTTTCACCTTCTTCGCCTTCGCACACCCACAGCGCGCTACGGGGGCTATATGTCGGAGCCAGAAGGCTATGACTCTGACGTGGGCGGCTCTAGGTACGGTACCCTCGACAGGCGCCGCCCTTACCACTTCGAAGCCGACCCTATGAGTGCCAGCTTGCCGAGGTAGGTGTACCGCAGGGTGGTGTTTTGCGTGTCACTCTGTTTTTTATTTTTTTTTATTTTTTAATTTTTTTTTTTGCTCCTTTTGAGTGATTTTTAGTCCATAGTTTATAGTTTACTGTATTATTTCAATTTTTCTTTATTTTTTGGTTTTGTTTTTCTGTTTCGTTTTGCTATATATTGAGGAAACAAGATGTAAGGTCATTTTGTTGCGAGTGTTTTTTGTTATATATAGTTTATTAAATAATATATATATATATATATATATATATATATATATATATATATATATATATATATATATACACATATGATGGAGCTATACATTTTGTTTTAGACGTAACCTATTTTTTAAATAGTTACCAAGTCAACCTGGCGCTTTTTCAAAGCCGAAAATGTTAATTGTTTACATATGCCAAAACAGCTTGAATTTTTTACATCAAATATCAATGATAATTTTTCTTAGATCATTTAAAACTTTTCAAGGTCAATGTATTTATGAAACCTCCCAAATATTTTTTTTTTTTATACAAACCATAATTTTTTTTTCATATAATTGAAATATTCACAGAAGCACAAACGCCTGTCTTTTATTTATCTATTTTCATAATATTAAATTTTTTACAGAAACATAAACGCCGGTTTTTTTTATTTTTTTTAACAAAAAACTCGTCAAAATGTCCATTCCTCTTGCTTGTAAACAAACACGTGTGGCTAACTTTCCTCCGTGTTCAGTTTATTTTTCCCTTCACTTAGGATGATGTTTATAGTACATGCTATAAATTCCGTAGATAATTTTATTTATGCTTAAATTCAGTAAATCTAGCTGCACCTAGGTAAAGTAAAATTTGGATAACGCTTCATAGACGAATAATTTCACACGTACCTGCTATTGTAAAGAGTTGCATAATTATGTGTTTGTGTGTGTCGGTAAGTGCGTATATATGTGCGTATACATCTACGTATAGATGTATATATACATTTATATCCTCAGAGCTGTGTGATGTATACGCATATATGTATGTATTTACATATGTACTATACGTGCGTGTATATATATATATATATATTATATACTATATATATATATATATATATATATCTATATATATCATATATATATATATACATATATATATATAATACTATATATACTATATATATATACATATATCATGCTCGTATGATATATATATATATATTTATATAATACATGCTCGTATGTATATATGTATAAGACACATTCTTTTCTTGTCACATTAGAAGATGTATTATGAACATGTATGAAAGCGCAGATATTCATCAGCTCAAGATTTTATAAATTAGTTTTGATTTTCATTAACAATTGTCCATTGGTTACCAAGTTCCTAACGTATACATAAAGTACATAAAAATTGTTTAAATTATGTCAGTTTGTGTTTGTTGAAAGATGATTACGAGACAGTTTTATTCGCTTTTGCATTTTTCATGGTGAATAAAGATGAATATTTGATGAATAACTGCCCTTTCTTTTATATATTTGTGATGCCCTTGAGTCATTTAAGTGTTGGATATTTCATCAAATGTCTGATCATTTTCCCAAATTTTTTATTATCAAGTTTCTTATTTTCAAAATTGCATGAGAAGCCACTTATATATAAAACGCAACTTTCTTTTCAAAGATAATTTGAGTAGAAGAAACCATATCAGAAATTAATATTTTCCTATTGAAAAGTTGGTGGGACCTTAGAGAGGCCCTTATGTATTCCAGGCTAAAATGAATAAAGTAAGAAAGTAGAAAAATACTGGGTTTTGACCCCGTGAGAAGTTGGAGATCGCCTCTGTAAAGAGAGTTGGTTATATGTTTTCTGTGAGGTGCATTTGACTTCCTCAATTTAATATTTGAAAATTAATTATTTTAATAGAAAATCTTTGATTATTTCAGTAAAATTTCATTTAAAGTTACTATGTCAACCAATTATTCTCACGAAAATAAGTTCATTTTCGTTTGCAATATATAAAAAAATAAATTTGGACTTCCTCACTTTAATATTTGAAAATTAATTTTTTTAATAGAAAATCTTTGATTATTTCTGCAAAATTTCATTTAAAGTTACTATGTCAACCAATTATTCTCACAAATATTAGTTCATTTTCGTTTGCATTATAAAAAAAATATTTTTTTAATTGTAATTTATTGATATTTAGTTCAGTCCTAACGTGCTGGTGGAGACATTTGAAAAAATATCCAACATTTGCCAAAATTTAATTAAATTTGCCTTTTTTGTCAACTGTCTTAAAAGGCTCTTTGATAAATGTGATGAGGGCACGCTACCAATTGACTTATTTATATGTCAGTACTTCAGTATTTGTCCTTTGTAAGGCTTATTTTAATAGCATTCTTCGACATAAATATACTTTCATTTTAATCTATTTTAAATAATTTCATTGCTTCAGATTTCTTTAAAGTAAAAATTGCATTACATTTAATCTTGCAATTTAAAAAAGATAAGCAGCTGGAATGAGTTACATTCTAAGGCTTTCAAACACTTTTGTATATTTTTCATATTTCCTCAAGTCACATTCGTGTTAAATATAAACATGGCATTTAAATTAATATTTAAATTTAGCATTTAAACTATGACACTACTGAGGAAAAAAAACTCAAATACAGTTAAACTATTTTTGCATTTAAAAATTATAGAAACGTGATTTTTTTTGCATTTAAAAAAATTCGTGCGAACATATGTAATTCTCGTCAGCCATCTTAAAATCAAGATTTGCAATCAAGATTTTTGCTTGCCTGAAAAAAAAATTCAAGTATAGCTGCTGTAACATTTTTTTAAAAATATTTAAACGTATTATTTCTTCTCAGTTTAAAACCAAGATTTATAGTATAGCTGCCTGCTTTGCCTGAGCTCTCATAATTATCAACGAGTCTTCCCTTCCTTATGCCCTATTTTTATTTTCCTTTTTTTTTATCACCTCTCCATATTTCTGATGCTCCTGTGCTTGGACCGTCGTCCTTAAATAAGGGTTTTAGTGGTCTTTTGGGGGCACGGTAGTCAAAGTGTTTGTGCGTGTGTTTGTGGTCACGTAGGTTTGATTAAATTAACACTTTGCACTCACGTTTGTTCTGCAGAGACTACAGCGTCGAATTATTGGACCCTTTCTTCAGGTAGGTGGCTTTTTTTTCTCTCTCATTTTTTTTTAGTATTGTCACAGGTAATGAAATGATGAGGTTTATGTTTTTTTCTAAATGATAAAGATGTTATGTTTTTTTTCTCTCATTTTCTTATATTGTCACAGGTAATGAAATGATAAGGTGGATGTTTTTTTTTTCGAATGATAAGGATGCTATGTTTTTTTTATTAGCAATGTGAAGAATATAAGTATTTTTGTCACTGGTAAAGAAATGATACGGTTGGTGTTTATATATATATACATATATATATATATATATATATATATATATATTATATATATATATATATATAATATATACACACATATATATAAATATATATATATATATATATATGTATGTATATATTTCATGTATTGTTGAAATACATGTTTGTTCTTTAGTAACTGTCAAGAATGAGTTTGTTTTAAGTCAGTGGTAATGAAATGATGCAGTTGGTGTTTTTTTTTCCTGATTGGTACCAATGCGATGCTTCTTTCATTGGCATTTTAAGTACATAAGTTTTTCTATATATTTTCACATGTCATGAATTTAAGCGTTGGTTTATATATATATATATATATATATATATATATATATATATATATATATATATATATTATATATATGAATGGTATCGATGCGTTGTTGTTTCATTGGTAATGAGAAGATGTTAGTTTTTTCCAACATCTAAGTGAAGAATGTTAGCTTTTTATCAAAGGTAACGCGAAGAATGTTATTTTTTTGTCTCTTCTAATGTATTCAAAGCATTTTAAAAAATATGGTATCGAATTCTTTATTAGATTAATGCGAAAAATTAGTATTTTTTCAAGAACTATATCTTTCATACTTAGTTTTATATTCATATATATATATATATATATATATATATATATATATATATATATATATTATATATATATATATATTTTATATATATATATATATATATATATTATATATATATACTATATATATATATATATATATATATAATGTAATATATATATATATATTCCCCTTTTAGGATCGTAGTATTTTTCATGGCTATGCAAGCAGTGAGGAATGGTTTTCGTTTTTTAAATATTACCTATTATTATTTGACAGTTTTTTCCTCCCTTTTTGATAATGAAATTCTAACTCATATATTCTTGTTGATTGTTGATGAGAATGAAGAGAATTTTGTCAAAAAAATTTTCAAGTTTTTCTTAGTGTCACCCTCATGCGTTGATGGGATTTTCTTGCTCAAGTGAATTATGGATTTTTTTAAATTTCTCAAATGTTACTTATTATTGATTGATAGCATCGTCTCTCTATCTCAATAAAGTTTCTGAATGCATTATTCTTTGCGAGGTGAACAATATTCATTTTAACTGTCGTGACATTTTTTTTTTTCGTAATGGTATGACTTTTTTAATTCTTATTCGTCATGTCACAAATTAATAGAGATGACTAGGGGAAGGGAAACAATGAATGTTTTTCTATTGTCTTTTTTTATGATGGTGATTTTTTTCATAATAACCAACAATTATACGATATATTACACAAAATATGAATTTTTATATATGATCAAAATTACTATCCACGTTGGTGACTTGAAATTAGGTAATATAATTCTATGTTTTGTCCAGATTTTAAATGGTTAGCATTATGGAGATGTAATTTAAGTGTATGTGTCTGATATATATATATATACACACACACACACACCACACACATATATATATATATATATATATATATATATATATATATATATATATATCTTTGAGAATCTATTTGCTGGTCAAATATTCAGGGTCCTTTTTTTTTTTTATTTTATTTTTTTAATGGTGTATGTGACAGAGAGGAAGTGATGAGAAGCTGGTATGTCTTTGTATGTATAATAGTATATATATATATATAATATATATATATATATATATCTTATATATATATGTATATCTTATATATACTATATACATACATACATACATACCAGCTTCTCATCACTTCCTCTCTGTCACATACACCATTAAAAAAATAAAATAAAAAAGGACCCTGAATATTTGACCAGCAAATAGATTCTCATCACGTGAAGGGGGCGGGGGGCTGGGGGCGTTTGGGAAACTGGCCCCAATGTCATTTCGCGTCATCCGGGGATGTACAGAATTCCGTGACTAAATCAATGTAATCCAAACATCAGGGGACCTGACACCTGTTCCCCCATCAGTTCCGTAGGCGACGAGAGTAATAAGGGTTTCCCAGTCACGGAGTGTCACTGGGTCAGGTTTTGGGATCCGCGGAATTTTGTATTTATAGTTTTTTATTTTTTATTTTTTGTTTGTACTTTTTTTCGTCGGTGGGTTTTTTTTTAGGAAGCTGACATAGCAGAACTGTGCATGTTTGTGAAGGATGAAGTGGGAAGTGGAAAAAGTATATAGATTCTGATGTCATTTATAAGCTTATTTTTTTTGTCATCATGATATGTCACGTTTTAAAATTAACCTTTTTGATTTTATCTCCCCCTCTGTTTTTTTTTTAACGAAATCAATCTAACACTCTTATCTATAAGTAGAAAAGAAACAGAGTTAATTCATTAGGCTTTGATGAAAGCGAATTATAATATGTTTCCGCTCTTTTGAATTCGATATGGCATGCAAATGGAGGGATTATCATCATTTCCGAAGGTCGACAATGATGGCTTCTATCCTGATAACTAGGATTCTCATACGCTTATTTTCGGGGAAAAAGGAATGACTGTCTTTTGTGGTTGCTAATAATGGTATACCTCATAATAATGGCAGCATTGATACCCGCTGTTCGATGACAAGCGCTTGTTTTTCAAATCGTGGTGCGATATCATTGTTAACAGATATGACGATGGCCCCGTCGGTGTCACAGAAACGGATATAGAGCGGTATGTGTGTGTTATCATGTATAATTATTACTAGCTGAAATCAGCTTATGTTCCCCGTAGTGTGGGTGTTCAGCGTTTCTACGTAATAGATCTCATTGTATACCGTATCTGTCAATGTTACATGATGTATTAAAACAGCAACGTGGGCTTGCCTCTCTCTCTCTCTCTCTCTCTCTCTCTCTCTCTCTCTCTCTCTCTCTCTCTCTTAGCATGATTCATATAATGTATGTAATCATCAATTTTTCTCTCTCAGCATGATTTATATATTGTATGTAATCATAAATCTCTCTCTCTCTCTCTCTCTCTCTCTCTCTCTCTCTCGCTCTCTCTCTCTCTCTCTCTCTCTTTGTAGGAGAATTCCTGTTTCCTCGTAACTGAAAGTTTTAAAAGTTTCATTGTTTCTTGACAGGCTAACTCCAGCTCCATTTCCCTACGACCACGAAATGCTCCCTTACTCCCTTACCCATCTCCTCCCTTACTCACTTACTCGTCTCCGTGAGTAAATATTTAAAGCGAGTATTCGGCCAACTCCTCAGAGAAACTTTACTCGGGGTATCTCGAGGCACCAGAAGACTTCTTGAGGGCTTTTGAAAAGAAACAGAAATATCTGCTTCACTTCCGCTGTCGATAAGTTGGGCTGGTTATTCATAGCCATGGGTTTGCATTAGCAGTAACGTATATATATATATATATATATATATATATATATATATATATAATATATATATATATATGTGTGTGTGTGTGTGTGTATGTGTGTGTGTATATATATATATATATATATATCTATATATATATATATATATATAATATATATATATATATATACATACATACATACATATATTCACACACACAGTCTCTGAAATACAGTAGTACTTACTTTCCATATATTTTGGTTTTGGCGTTGTTATGGGCTCCTTTTATTATAGTATATATATATATATATATATATATATATATATATATATATATATATAATATATATATATATCATATATAGGTAGGTAGTGAATGAGAAAAGTGACAGAAAAGGCGGTATTTATACCTTTTCTGTAGCTTTTCTCATTTATGACCTACCTGAAGAGAGACACAGCAGTCTCTGAGTACTTACTTTCTTTCTATTTTGGCGTTTTTATGGGCTCCCTTTATTAGATGGAATTCTGTTGTAGCAGAACATTTTTGCCGGTCATATATACACATATATACATATATATGTTTGTATGTATGTATTTATGTATATACACACACGAGAAGCAATATGAAAAATTAAAGAAATGACAGTGAAACTTGCAAGAATTATACAGCATAACACAGTGAAAATTATGAAAAAAGATATACAAAATCATGTATAATTGATTTCATTAGTGAACAGAATGCGGAACATATCACGCATAATGTTTGTTTCATTCTTACGAATCAGATGTCACCTAAATAGATTAGATTATTATGAGCGAACACAATAGATGTTATCATTCATATCTCGCGTACTTTTGTTCTCCATACTGTAAACCTTAATCATAATGTCGCTTTGATTGTTTTGTTTATTTGTTCTTGTCATTTTTGTCAATGAGGGTTTATTTAGACAATATTTTCTCCTGTCTGTTTCTTTTCCTGAATTATTTTTCAGTTTCTATTTCTCATTGATTATTATCGTACATTACATTACCAGGAGGCTCTTTGGATATCTGTTTATGTCATAAATCAATTATGTTGTTTTTTCCGTTTTTCTTTTTCTGTTTCTGATCTCTCGTAAATACATGTTATAAAATAGACATTTCTGAAGGCGTCTGCAATTATTTCTGCCTCTCCTTCGTATCTTTTCCTCCATTTCTGTCCGGTCAGGAATTTGAAGGCTTCTTCTGTTCGTATCTCACCTCCTCCTCCTCCTCGTCCTCCTCGTCCTCCTCCTCCTCCTCCACAGATCAGGTTTCACAAAAACAGTTTTAGAACCTTTGGCACTTCGACCCACTTGCCCCTGAGAGAAGAAGGACTTCAATGAGAAAATTATTATATATATAATGCGCTGCATAACTTCTTCCTCTCACGCGACGTCGTCAGCCAAAATTGAGATTTCCGATTCACTTCGCGAGATTTGGCGAGAGTTTGCGAGATCTTTGTTTACATTAGGGTTGACTGGCGAGAGTGTGGCTTCTCCTGGATCCCTAATCTCGTCTCGGTTCTTTTTGTAACTTTCTTGTTTGATAGTGTTCGTCTGCTTACGCAGATCGTTTGCGTATGTACTTCTGTTTACAATCGACCACATAATGCATAGTTATTGTTGACTATCGACCACGTAACGGATAGTTTTCAGATGCGTATATGAGTACTTTATGTTAGACTTACTAAAAACTATCGATTGCGTACACTCGCGTCTCCGTTTTTCATAACGATCTTGCCTGATGGTATTCCTCTGTGTAAGGAGATAAATTTCGTAGGGACATTTATTCAATATTGACCGCTTATTGGATAGTTGTCAGATGCGTATTGCATTACTTTGCGAACAGACTTAGTATCGATTACGTATACGTGCGTCTCCTCTTTTTCTTTTATATTCTTTTCCGATAGTGTTTATCTGCGTATGCGAGTAGTTTGCGTAGCCGCTTGTTCAGTATCGACCGCTTATTGAACATTTTAACATTTTTCAGATGCGTACTTTACATTCTTTGCGTAAAGTCTTGCTTAACATCGATTGCGTATAATCGATCGGTGCTTAAACACGTGCTTTGTAGAATTTACGTGGAATTCTTGAACCAGCTCAGCAGCTGTTAAGTGGCTGGAGAATGTGTCTGGTCTCCTGACTTGGATGTCTAGTTAGGTCACATTCAGCGCCTAATTAAGCACCGCTACAGCCATTAGCGATACGATCTGAAAATTTATTGATAAATGAATGACAGCTGTGGAGTTGAATGTCGCCTTGGGCCAAAGTACTTTTCATGGTGCACTTCATGGGTTTGAATCCCTTGAGTGATATGAAAATCTTGATGCTATTAGTAATTATTAATCGTCAAATTAATCATTTTAAAAGCGATTCTCGACGGCGAAATGGAATGAGATGGACCGAAATAAACTGAAACATAGATAAATGCGTCGGCGAGGAAACCATACAAGGCAGAGCCTGAGATTTTTCCAGCGCCCCCTGTCAACCCCACAGTGCCAGGAGTGAGTGCCACTATGTCGACGCTCCTGGGAGCTACGGCGAAACTGGCTGTTTATACGCTCTCGGAACGTCTTTCCAGATATTTATTGTTGTCGGAGCATTTCTGAAAAGACTTTACTTTATTTTTTTCCAGGAGGATTATCGTGGGTAGTAAATGCTCTCTGTGCAATGTTGATCTTGGATCATAAGCGATGGAGTTTTAGCTGATATTCCCGTGGATTAACTGCGGGTATTGATGCTCTGTGTGCATTTCTGGGGGATATCAGTGATCTCGAGTGTTTATTTAAAACGAATGAATGTTGACAGAGAATTTTTTTACGGATACCAATACTTGAGGAGCATCAGTGCAAAACTCGTAAATTTAAAGTGAAACATTATTTAATGAAAAGAATTTTTTTCGAGGCGTGATAGTGTATACACATTATCAACTTGCCGAAAGCGAAACGTTAGTTAAGTTTATTTACCGCTGAAGTGACCCAATGCGTAATCATACTGGTATTGCTGGCGTTACGTCATAGGTCACTAACATTGTAAATGAAAACTGCTGGTGGTGATTTTTTTTAGAATGGCGAATTATTTCTGATAAAATTGCTCTAATATAATGTTATGTTAATATGAAGTAAGTTTTAACTTGTTTACTCGATTCGTAAGTTCAGACAGTGCAGTAACTACAATAATTCTGTAATACCTTCAAACCTTCCTTTTGAACGCACTCGTAAAGGAACTTTCTCAAACAAAATCTGACGCGACGGAAACTGGTTTGAAAATTATAAACCTTTTATACATACCCGAGTCTCATATTCCACTGGATATTAAGGTCGGCTAAAAGTCAACCCCTCCCCCCTTTTCTTCAATTTCGTGCTCCGATGCTGCCCAGGACGGAAACGAACAGAAAAAACAGAATACGAGAACGAAGACGAAGGTTGAAAAATCACTCACCTGATATTCAGTGACGGGTAATGTTGCAATGTTTGAAAGTAAGTGCACGATTACCACTGAGAAATATCGCCGAAAATGTTTGGAAGTGCGCAATTATCAGTGACAGATAATGCCGCAAATGTTTGTAAGTAAGTTCACGATTATCAGTGACACATATTGCCGAGAATGTTCAGATATAAGCGCACGATTGTCAGTGACGGATATTCCCAAAAATGTTCGGTAGTCCGCCATTTCACGGACGGATAATGTCTAAATTGTTCGGAAGTGCTAAAATTTTCACTGACGGATAATGACGAATGCTTTTGCAAGTGCGCAGTATCCACTGAATGATATTGCCAAGGATGGAATTGAGTGCGCGATTGCCAACGACGGATAATGTCAAAGTGATCGGAAGCAAGTTCGCGATTTCAAGTGATGGATAATGTCTAAAATGTCGGAAGAAAGTTGATGAATTTCGGTGACAGGTATTTCTGAAAGTTTCCTGAAGTAATTGCCCAACATTCAGTGACGGAGAATTTCGAATATGTTCTGGAATAAGTGCGTGGAAAAAGGCCCATGAATCGGAAAGTTACCATTTGCGAATCGCAAGCGAATGTTTTAACTTTTCCTAAAAAATGGACGAGATTGACGATATTCTGCATCTCTTCGGTGCACTTGGCCTTGACGGGTAAGTTCTGATAAGGGAATCGTCGTGAATTATTATTTACCGGAGGAATTATATCCTGGATTATCGTGGAGACACCGTGAAATTACATACGGTTACTGAGTCACCCCTTGGGGGCCTTGGCGATGTCGTGATGAAGTCGCCCAAAATAATACCGAAATCTTAACTTTGGTGACATCATTCCACGCTCAGGTACAACTCAGGTACACATAACCCTAGACAAAAAAAAAAAAAAAAAAAAAAAAAAAAAAAAAAAAAAAAAAAAAAAAAAAAAAAAAAAATTGCGCCGAAGAGCGGTCGAGTTTTCCGTACAGCGTATAATCAAGGCCACTGGAATTCTATCTAACTCTTCGTGGTCTCGGTATAATGCTGTATGAGCCGCGGTCCTTGAAACTTTAACCACGGCCTGGTGGTGGCCTGTCCTATATCGTTGCCAGACGCACGATTATGGCTAACTAAAACCTTAAATACAAAAGAAACTACTGAGGCTAGAGAACTGCAATTTGGCACGTTTGATGATTGGAGGGTGGATGATCAACAATTTGCAGCGCACTACCCTCAGTAGTTTTTAAGATCTGAGGGCGGACAGACAGACAAAGCCACCTCAGTAGTTTTCTTTGTAATACAACTACAAATAACGAGGTACCGAAATGATTGACAAGGTTGTCGTGGGAGGGATTCGAAACGCCTTTGGAAAAAAAAAAAAAAAAAAAAAAAAAGGATTTTTGTTAATTTATTTATGTGTTATTTTTCTCCGTCTCGGCTTGACAGAAATTGCTTTTGACCAACCGTGACTTCGGTTCCACGTCTGGCGTTATTCTCCGTAATTTTTAATGACAGGATAACGTTATCCAGGTGTTTTTGGAGACTTGTTCTTCATACATTTTGGTTTAAATCAAGAGTTTTTTTTTTGTATATTTTGTTTACAGAGAAATATGATTTATACGTTTTATTAAGTATTCTGATATATATTTTATATACGTATATATAACGAAAAACTGAAAAATAAGGTAAAAAATATATATATATATTACCTTATTTTTCCTTTTTTTCGTTATATATATATATTATATATATATATATATATATATATATATCATATGTATATATATATATATGTATAAAATATATAACAGAATACTTAATAAAACGAATAAAATCATATTTCTCTGTAAACAAAACAAAAAAATAACTCTTGAATAAAAACCAAAATGTATGAAGAATGAGTTGCCACATATTCATGAGGTTGAAGTAAGCTTTGAGTGCCCCTTAGACGTTTGTAATCATCAATATATCAGATATTTCATTTCATGTACAACCAATTTTGCTTCTGTCGTCATATCTCTGCGCTTATCTGAGTCCTGTCTGAGACGTATCGAACCGATTTGGTGTCTGGTATATTAAATCTTAATTTGTTATTTACTTCTCTCTCTTCCTGTTTCCTTGTATTTATATATCTCTATTTATTCATCTTAATTTCTTGTACACTGGATAATATTGTAGTTCCTTATGTTAAGAGTCTGATTGAAATTTTGATAATTTATTAAGATCTTTTGATATATATTTGATCTTATTTTCTCGTGTTTACAGAAATTTGAATGTTCTAAATATTGCTTTTATTTTTCCACTAATGCTCATTTAGAAGTATTTCCTTAGTTTAAAACACCTTAAAATTCCCATAGAATTTAGGCCATATCCTGATATTTCAACGCACCTTTCAAAATTATTTTTTTTCCATGGTTGAAAAAATCTGAAAATCATACCTGAATTTTTTTTTCTTTGTGTTTTTGCTCTCAAACAAAATTTTTTTTGTCCCAAATGTGAAGGTCCTGAAACAATCATGGACTCCTTTAGGTAAGTGACGTTTGGTTTTCCCCATAGATAAAACAAAGGTTCCCTATAGATAAAAGAAGAAAAAAGGTAAAAGGGCCTTTTGATCAATACTGATCAAAGCTCATATTTTTTCCTGGCGGAATCTGTATACGTCATCAGGAAAAGGCGCTTTGATCAGTATTGCTCGAAAGGTCATTTCAGCTTCCTTTCATCTATGGGGAAATCAAACGTCACTCGTCTAAAGGAGGCCATTTCAGGACTTTGACATTTTGGCCAAAAATATCTTGTTTCAAAAAAAAAAAAAAAACAAACAGATTCAGGTGTTCGTACACTAAAAAAATAGTTATCTGTATGATTTTCATATATTTTTTTAACAATGAAAAAAACAAAAACGCTCATGAAAATAGCGTTGAATATAATAAAAAAGATAATTAAAGTGTTTGTACACAAACAAAAATATATATTCTGAAATAGTTATCTGCATGATTTTCATATATTTTTTCAGCCATGAAAAGACTAGGCGTTTTGCAAATAGCGTTGAAAAATAAATATATAAATAAAAAGTAAAAGGAAAAAATCAGGTGTTTTGTACACAGATATTTTATAGAAATATTCGTCAGTATAACTGTCATATATTATAATATTTTCAACCATTAAAAAATGCCATTTTGAAAATATGATTGAAAAGTAAAAAAAAAAAAAATCAGGTGTTTGTACACAAACAAAAATATTTTATCGAAATAGTCGTCAGTATAATTTTCATATATTTTTTTACCAACCATCAAAACATGTCATTTTAAAAATAGCGTTGAAAATAAAAAAAAAAAAAAAAATCAGGTGTTTGTACACAAAAAAAATTAAATATTTTTACCGAAATAATCGTCAGTATAATTTTCATTTTTTTACCAATCATCAAAAAATACCATTTTGAAGATAGCGTTGAAAACGATAAAAAAAAAATCTGCTTCAATACTGTATGTAAGTTATTTTAACACCTGGTCATGACCTTTGACCGATGATGACGTCAGCAGAAAATCGTTCTTTTGAGGTTTCATCACGTACTGTCTACCCAGGGCTGCTCAAGATGGGATAACAATAGATGATTCCATAACTCCTTGTCGTATTGTTTTCTCGCCTTGTTTTCGAAACTTACAGATTGGCTACGGGCGTTTTCGAAACCTCTTTAAGTGGGTATTATGTGAACTTGGGAAACATCCAAATGGGTTTGGTCTTTTTCTAAACCTTTAATGGGTGCTTGGATTCGTAAAACGTTAAGATTTTGGTCGTTTTCGAAACCACTGAATCTGTACTTGGATTGGTAAAGCGTAAAGATTTTGGTCGTTTTCGAAACCTCAAAATCGGCACTTGGATTCGTAAGGCACCAGCATTTCGGTCGTTTTCGAAACCTCTAAAGGGAACTTGTATTCGTAAAGCATCAGAGATCTAGTCGTTTTCGAAATCTAATGGACGTTTGGATTCGTAAAGCGTCAAAGATCTGGTCGTTTTCGAAACCTCTGAATGGGGACTTGGATTCGTAAAGCGTAAAGATTTTGGTCGTTTTCGAAACCTCGAATTTGGCGCTTGCAATCGTAAGGCATCAGCATTTCGGTCGTTTTCGAAACCTCTAAATCACATTCGAGAACAGATTTTAAAAATCTTGTATTATGGTAAAGATTAAGACAATGTAATTCAAGATGGAAGATGACTGCATCGGAATGTTAAAACTCGAGCGTAATCTCCTCTTCCTCCTCTTCCTCTCTTTCCTCCTCCTCTTCTTCCTCCGACCAAAGGAAACCACACAACTGCCTCTCGTTATGGCACCAACCGTCCGTAAGGCCTTTGATGTCGTAACGACACGAAGGAAGCTGGTCTTTGAAGTCGTTTCCCCTCGAGTCGTGAAGTCTGTGGTCGTCTCTCGTCAAGAAATCTCTTGTTTACAAATGAAAGAGCATTCCATTGCTTTCTGGAATGCGAGAGTGTTGTCGTTTCAACCTGTTTGTTTTCGCAGTTTTTTTTTTTTCTTTTATTGTTTGTTTCGTGTGCCTGACGCGATACATGTTTATAAAATTTATATAATAAATTTGGATACATATTTATAAAATTTATATAATAAGTTTGGATACATATATATATATAATAAGTTTGGATACATATTTATAAAATTTATATAATAAGTTTGGATACATGTTTATAAAATCTATATCACAAATTTGTATACATGTTTATAAGATTCATATAATACATTTGGATACATGTTTATAAGATTTATATAATACATTTGGATACATGTTTATAAGATTTATATAATAAATTTGGATACAAGTTTATAAAAGTTATATAATAATTTTGGATACATGTTTATAAACTTTATATCATAAATTTGGATACGTGTTTATGAAGTTTATATAATAAATTTGGTCTCATTTTTGGAGTCGTTTTTTGGGAGATGAGTTTTGCTCGAATTTGATTAAAAGGAATATTGAAAGTCATATATATATATATATATATATATATATATATATATATATATATATATATATATATATATATATATATATATTTCCACCTGTTACCCTCAGTAATCAGATGTACAATCAATAGGATGATGTATTTATGCATATAAATATTTATGTTTACTCTATTTCACTCATTTAAAAAAAAAGATACATAACTTTTAATTTTCTGTTTAACATTACTGACCCCTCCCATAATCCAGAGTTAAAAAATTTCCTCCCTCTGTCGTGACAACAGAGATTTGCTTTACAAAGCACAGGAAGCTGATTTTGTCAGCGGCGTTGGAAGCAAGCATACACACGCACACATGACGTACGTAAAACTCCCTTGTTGTACCTTTCACGTTCCTCTCTTTATTTTATTGTTTTATTTTCCCTTGTTGGATCTTCCTCACTTCATTTTATTCTCTCTCTCTCTCTCTCTCTCTCTCTCTCTCTCTCTCTCTCTCTCTCTCCTTCATCATTGTAGGAAAAATACCTTGCTTTTTTATTGTAAAAAAAACTGATTTACCATTATCTGATTACAGATCTCTCTCTCTCTCTCTCTCTCTCTCTCTCTCTCTCTCTCTCTCTCTCTCTCTCTCTCTCTCTCTCTCTCTTTATATTTGTTGACCATCCTCAAGCGCCGCTGCTGAACGGATAATTGAACTTGGCGAACGTGACGAAGCATAAATAAACCGGGGAAAGACACGACCGATAAAATTGGAAAGGGTATTGATGACGATTCCACTGTGGTGCCAGACGCACAATCGACCGGGAGGCGCTTTTTAAAACTCGAATGGATTTTACGGTGGAAGAATTGCCTTTTTTTTATGTTGTTGTAGTTGTTGTTGTTTGGTTGTTGTTGGGTTATACATGAGAAAAACAACTTGACGTGTTATGTGACCAGAGAAGCTTGTGGGAAATATATATCTATATATATATATATATATATATATATATATATATATATATATATATATATATATATCTATTGGTATATATATATATATATATATATATATATATATATATATATATATATATATATATATATAGAGAAGAGAGAGGAGAGAGAGAGAGAGAGAGAGAGATTCCCCATCCCTCTTCATACCTTTAAAGTTTCAATATGTCCTAAAAACGAGAGAGAGAGAGAGAGAGAGAGATTCCCATCCCTCTTCATACCTTAATGCTTCAATAATATGTCCCAAAAAAAAACGTAATATTGAAAACAACCCATTGGGAAAATTTTCCCCCAACAGGTGATTGATGTCACCTGGGATATCAACATACAAGTGTATTACAAAAAAAGTTAAAAAAAAGAAAATAGAAATAAAAAAAAAGGTGTTCAATTTATGTGCGGACCAAAAGTACCTCCGCCCTCTTTGGTGGCCGGTCATGCAACGCGAAAGGCACACACACACACACACACACACACACACACACACACACACAGGATCCTGCTGTCGTATCCTGCCATTTTGAAGGGGACTCCTATATATATTCCCACACGGTGTGTCCTCCTGCTGTGAAGGATTAATTATCTTCGTGCATGCAATGACCTAACGGGACCACCAACCCCCTTTTCGGAGGGCGTCCTCCCCCCGCCCCCCCCCCCCCCCCCCCCCGGTAGGCCTTCTGTGCAGGAAATTGCGTGAGCGACGCCGCTAGTCGGCGGTGCCTTTGAAAATGCTGACCAACTATAGGCCTCCTGGGAGGGAGGCCCATGGGAAAAGCTGGCTTCATAGGCCTCCGCAGGTCAAACCACCCTTTTTTGGCAGTTCCGGAAATTGCATGCAAGCTATTCCCCTGCCCCAAGTAGGCTTAACCTACGTCAATTGCGTCCGAACCTATATATTGCTGCTGATAGGCCTATGGGCCTAGTTTACGACAGGGCTCATGAAATTCATTGGGCGACATAGGTTGGTTGAGGTAGGGGTGGGAAAGGCCATGGGTGTGAGGGGAAACCAATGAATGAATACCTGAACAACATTTATTCAATAAATTCCTGGCCCCTGCTGCTAATACCTGCTGATGATGATGATGATACCTGCTGGTCGCTTCCGCGTGAGTAAAAGGGTGTATTTTTTTTTTTTTTTTTTTTAACTAGAAGAAGAATCCGGACAAAAACACGCGAGGCGTTTACTCGCCAGACCGGATATCCGATCAGTGGCTCCCCTCCTCTCATCCGGACCAACCCCTAAAGCCGACTCCAATCTACCTGTGTAGCAGAACCAGAACACAATGGATTCCAGATGACCAATTAAACCCGAATCACACCTGTATTTTTTTTTCTTCAATTTATTGTTGCTGTTTGTAATCATGTTTGGGCAGGAGAATTTCAATCAGGCTGTGTAGGACTTTGTAAGTGTATCGTTGACGAAATGGAAAAATAAAGTCACAAATTGAGTTGTTATGGTAAATTCATTTTTTTTATTTCTTATCTTTGAATTAGGACGGAATTGATTTCATATAGTTAAGCAATTTATAACTTTAGCGTCAATTCTCTTGAGTGAATTTTAAATTTAAAAGGGTCCTATATATCAAAATTAGGTTTCCGCTGATATATTGCTTTTTCCAAAAAAAGCGAATTCTTTAGTCATGTAGTTAAATCTATTAATGACAACTTTAGTTTTACAAAAATAAGATTAATTTCCTCTACATTTGTTCTTATCCTTATACCAAAACTTTAAATTAACAAAAAAAAAAAACTCTTTGAACACAAATATGAAAACCAAAATCAAATTTTGAATTATCCCTGCCAAAGTTAAATGCCTCTTTGATCCACGGGAAAATGCAATGATTTCAATACCAAACATCAGTAGACCATTGCAAAATACTGGCGAATGGTTTATTCATTTTTCCTGTTTTTATCTGCAAATGAGAAAATGTGGCAATATCATCTATCTGATGTTATTTACATAATCAATTCCTGTGCTGTGGTAATCCATGTTATTCTGAATTCAGCTCAGAATTCCTGTACTGTTATAATTCCTGTTATTCAGTATAGGGTTTTTTGCGATTTCATTCAGCAGATATCATCAGATTTAGTTATTGCCAATTCATCGCTCAGAAGTGTCGTTATATAAATAGCAATTTTCAGATGAATAATCACTCTTACCTAACCCATTAGATGACACTGGATGCAGACATTTAAACTGCTGGTAGCATCGCAACATTTATTGATGTGTTGAGCATTTGAATGGGTAACCCAAAATGCCTACTTGGAGCCTAGGCCTAATGAGACCTTTCTTTATTTATGCAGTGACCCAGTTACCTATCTGGAAAAAAACCTAATAGGCTTATTCATGAATAAATGATAGGCCTATCTAAACCCATCTTCTGTGAAATAGGTAAGAAATATATAAACTAGCAACAGGCCTTAGATGACGGATATAAGAAGGAATAGGTCTAGCTAGTAGTTGAATATCTTACATAATAGGTACATGATGCCGTGCATGGCTCGCAACTTCACCCAATGAAAATTTGCATAGAAATTCGCAACAGGTTTGTGGGAGTCGGGTGTGAGAGGCAGGGGGCTGCAATGAGACGCGAGTATCCAGCGGAGTAAATGTAGCTGCTATTAATATTATTATTATTATTCCAAACTCAGGAAACCGTGAATTACCTTGACGTTTCCTTAATGATTATTCTCATCTTTGATTTGATCTCTCTCTCTCTCTCTCTCTCTCTCTCTCTCTCTCTCTATTCATCTAATTAACTTTGTTTTCATTTCGATTACATTTCCAAAGAGTCATTCTCAAATTGACTTTATATTATTCTCTCTCTCTCTGTCTCTCTCTCTCTCACCTAGCCAATGAAGTTACACGGCCAGGAAATTGTCAATCGCTGTCTTATTTTTTTTCCTCTCCATAATTTACGTCCTTTTAATCCTATTACATCCTACGCCCATCCGGTCTCCTCCTACGCCTTCTCCGCAGGAGCCTCTCTCTCTCTCTCTCTCTCTCTCTCTCTCTCTCTCTCTCTCTCTCTCTCTCTCTTATTTTCTTTCACTTATTCTCTCTTGTTCTTGTTCCTGTAATCTTTCTCAACCTAATTCCTTTTTCCTCCTCCTCCTCCTCTCTTCTCCTCCTCCTCCTCCTCCTCCTCCTCTCCTCCTCCTCCTCCTCCTCCTCTCCTCCTCCTCCTCCTCCTCAATCCCTCGCCTGTTTCACCTCTGCAATGAGAGAATATCTCACTTCAACCTCATACATTAACTCATCTATCTTTCTCATCCTATTTAGTATCTCATTATCTTCACTTTCTTTTCCATTATCTTCAGTCTTTTTCATCGCTCTCTTTCGTTCCTTTATCATTTTTTATCTTTATCTTTTACGAAGGTGAAATGAAAAGGACTTTCTTGAGTGAAAACTTTAAAAAAATTATGTCAATATTCTATTCAGTCGATTCGTTTATTTTCGTCTTCATTGTGAATTGATTTGAGTCTCTCTCTCTCTCTCTCTCTCTCTCTCCTCGTCTCTCTCTGTATATATATATATATATATATATATATATATATATATATATATATATATAATATATATATATATATATATATATATATATATATATTATATATGTATATATATATATTAATATATATATATATATATATATATATATATATTATATACATTCATACGTATACATGATTTACATCTGTATATCCAATATGTGTCTATATATGAGAGTTTATTACTATAAATAAATGAATGTTTTCATCGCGTATATTTAAGAAAAATAGAAAGCCATCAGTGCGTTCCTTTTATCTTGAAATGTTTGATGTTTTGCAAAGGGACCATTTATGAATACAAACCGGGAACACGTTTGTTAATTCCGTGACCTGATTTGCCCTGGGGGGTTATGCAGTTGCTGCGACTCGTGTCCAAATTTATTTAGTTGTATATATTTATTCACTCGTCAGTTTATTTTTGTATTTGTTTTGTTGTGAGTGGTCTACGTTTGGATACGCCTTTCTTTTTTTATGTGCTGAAATTTGTGGATTATAAGGGAAGTTATTCAATTTTTCTCAGTAAAATGTCGCCCCACCTGATGGCAACACTGTATGACAACGAACGGAAATTGTAAGCGAGAGATATTTGGCTCGTATCATTATGTTCCTTCTAATTAGAATTCGGTTAAAGTTCGTTCTATATTCGTCTAACATTTTACCCTAATTTTTTTCTTTTGATTTTACACTTTTTATATTTATTTATTTATTTATTTATTATTTGTGTAGTTGCTACCCTGTGTGTGTTGACATAGATCTGGCCTATAAAGCTTGCTCTCTCTCTCTCTCTCTCTCTCTCTCTCTCTCTCTCTCTCTCTCTCTCTTCGATTCGTTTATTTATTTACGTGCTGTGTTCATGTAATATTGATTATGTCTATTGTTGTGCTTTTCCAGTCTTACATTGCTCTTCTCTCTCTCTCTCTCTCTCTCTCTCTCTCTCTCTCTCTCTCTCTCTCTCTCTCTCTCTCTCCACATTTTTGCTTCTGGTAATATATATATTATATATATATATATATATATATATATATATAGATATATATATATCTATACATATAAATTGATTTCATTTCAACGTCATTTTCATCAGAGGTGCTATGATTCCCCCCACTGGAAGATCTCTCTCTCTCTTCTCTCTCTCTCTCTCTCTCTCTCTCTCTCTCTCTCTCTCTCTCTCTCAGCTGACGTCCTTTACCTACATGTTTCGTTCATTAAACCCACGCCCGTCCCGGCGGCGCGCTGCTGTGGGATGCTCACGCCGGGCGTGATTCCGCCCACAGAACATTGTAATCACGGCCTCAGACACGCCCACACTGCGTTAGGTTGGCCGGCGCTGGTTTGTTAAATAATTTTATATTGTGTTTTTTTCTTGTGTATGTGTGTAATTAGCTTGGGTGTATGTTTGGGGATTTTTTTTTATAAAGTTAAATAGGATAACGTATTAAATGTTGGTTTTAACGTGTACGAATCCTTGTAAGTATATATATATATATATATATATATATATATATATATATATATATATATATATATATATATATATATATAAATTCGTGGGGTTTTTTTCTGCTTCAAGTGTGGACTTTCACTGTGGGCTGCTGCTCCAACGATAATGACACTTGACGGATTCACGCCAATGACGGCCAACCCCCCACCCACCCGCCTCCTTCCCCCTTTTATCCAACCCCTACCCCTAACCCTTCCCGACCCACTGACCCCCATCTGTGGTCGGACAACCGCCTCCCCCCACCCCACAACCCATCCGGGGTTTTGTCACATTGTGCTGGGTAGTTGTATTGATAATTTTGGCGTTTTTTATTTTTATTACGTTTCTTTTTCATCTATCTTTATCTGTCTGTCTATCTATCTGTCTAATATATATATATATATATGTGTGTGTGTGTGTGTGTGTGTGTGTGTGTGTGTAGTATCATATAATTACATATATATATATATATATATATATATATATATATATATATATATATATGTATGTATATATGTAACGAGAGATGGAAGTTCTCAGTGTGGACCTTTCACTCCCCCCATAGGTAATAAATAAATGTATGTATATATGTATGTATGTACGGTACGTGTTGGTAATTGATACATCATGACCTAAATAATACTCATTAATACGTGTGTCATCTTATCCTCTAGTGAGAGAGAGAGAGAGAGAGAGAGAGAGAGAGAGAGAGGAACATCCACTTTACAGTAAGCTAAAGTAGCTTTAATTACGGTCTGGTAATGATGTCTTGACGCGTCGTTAAGAGAAGAAGAAGAAGGAGAAGATTATTGTGATGAAGTTGGTAAATACAGAATCCTTGTGAAATAGGCGGGTCCTTTAGTCGGAGCTAAAGGCTGTTTGGGAAATAATTGCCGAGATACGTGGTAAACGACTTGTGACGGCGTGCTGCTGTGATTTAAAATGAGAGAGAGACCCTTCTCTCTCTCTCTCTCTCTCTCTCTCTCTCTCTCTCTCTCTCTCTCTCTCTGTTGTCTGTTGCCTACAATAATTTTTTCATAAGCTGATTTATTGTCGTTTTCTTCGTTGATGCTGTGATTTCCCACCCACAGCAATTGCTCCTCTCTCTCTCTCTCTCTCTCTCTCTCTCTCTCTCTCTCTCTCTCTCTCTATGGCCTCGTAACTCGTTGGCAGGACACATTTAGCTCACAGCTGGAGGACCCGCGTTCAATTCCCGAACAGGATGAGGTTGGACGAATTGGCTCCGGTTTCATAATCCAATGTGCCTCTTTTGACTGATGTTAGGAGACTTTTGTTGGTCGCAGCTAGGATCTAACCTTACAGACCTTTACATCTCGTTCGGGTTGCCCCAGGTCCCTCAGTGTGAGGCACCTCTAATGTCTACCAGAGAATTTCTAATGCATCTTCCTGTGTATTTTGCATCTTCCAATCTTGAATGGTCTGGGATGAGAGAGAGAGAGAGAGAGAGAGGAGAGAAACAGAGAGAAATCACTGGACGTGAGTGATCATTGCTCTGTCAAAATCTATATCATCAGATGGTTCACAGGATACAGATTATTCTTTCACCGTCTCTCTATCAGCTTGTTTATCTTTGTTTATCTCATCCACATATTTTCTTCTCCGTTTGTCCTTTCGTCTCTCCTTCCGCCTGTCTGTTAGTTTAAACTTTAGAAGGTCACTGAGAATACTTTGAGACTAATCAGAATTCTGAATCAACCCTTCAGAGATAGGATTCAAAAGTGACAGATCTGTGTTTATCAGTGTGTCTATAAAGTTTCCTTTGTTCCAGTCAAGGATTATAGTCAGAACTTAAGGTCACCTGACATAATCTGTGGTATTGTTTATTTATAAAAATTCCTTGAAATCGTGGCTGTCATAGGGGTATTTTTCAAAATGCAAGGTCTCCACGTTGATATATCTGCTGGGTTCAAATTGTAACCTTTTATTCAGCATATTTATGGAAACTTTGGCTGACTTTTTTTTTATAATGAATTTACTTAAGATTAAGCCCAGTTCAATGTGACGCATTTAACGAGGTCTTATTCCATTGAAACTTATTCAACTTATACTTGCATAAATAGATAGGTTAATAAATAAATTTATGTATATAATATATATATATATATATATATATATATATATATATATATAATATATATATATATATATATATATGCCTCCGAGGGGCAGATAGAAGAAGAAGAAGAAGAAGAAAAGATAACAAGGGAAGAGGGAAAACTGATATATTATATATATATATACACACACATATATCAGTTTTCCCTCTTCCCTTGTTATCTTTTTCTTCTTCTTCTCTTCTTCTTCTTCTTCTTCTTCTTCTTCTTCTTCTTCCTTCCTTCCTCCTCTGCTTTTACAGCTGCTATTTTCCCCTCCAGTTCCCGCGAGCGCTCCAATTTCCCTCGCCATCTTTATCACTGTTTTAGTTTTCATCCCAAATATACCTGCATTATCTCTCTCTCTCTCTCTCTCTCTCTCTCTCTTTCCTTCCCCTCATCTCCCCTCCAACCTAGCCCTCCCGTGAAACCCCTTATTGGAAACGACACGAACTCACACACACATATACGCTCGCACACACAAACAAACTTTCGAAGGGAGGGGGAGGGGTAGGGGGTGAGGAAGGAGGCAGGGGGAGGAGGAGGAGGAACAGGTTCACGGCTAGTAGAGAGAGAGAGAGCGAGAGCGAGAGCGAGAGCGATCCAGTCGGTAACTCTCTCAGTGCAACGATAACCGAGGTACGGTACAGTATGTTCGGCTCTCTCTCCGGTGTGACCACGCCACTCTTCGTCCTCCTCCTGCCGAAAAATATTCGCCCCTTTGCCTTCAGGTCCGAAGGCCGGGTCACGGCGATGCATTAAGTCTCCGAAGGGCAAGGTAGAGTGACAGAGAGGGGGCCTCGCTCCTCTCTATGCTCCTCTAACCTCCAGGAGGGCTTCGCCTCCTTCGTCAGGAGAGATTTGAACTGATGCGATTGACTTATCTGTGACTTTTTTTATGTGTGGAGATTGGGAGTGATTTTCCGTTCGTTATCAGACTTTTATGTCGTGGTTCGACAAGTTCGAAGACTTGGTTGTATACTCCTGACGTTTGACGATCAAGTTCGAGGACGACTTGGCAACTTGCAGTGGTTGTTACAGACGCTGAATCAAGTTCGAGAGCGACTTCTTTGGTAATTCAGTAGCGATGTAAACAAACGTCACGTGATTGTGAAACTTGATGAAAAGTTCAACTTAAAGAATTGTGCATTTTTTTTCGTCGCTTCGAATCAACTGACGATTAACAGTCTCAGAATTAAACAGTCTGATTTGCGATCGTTTAATTGCTGTTTGGGCATCTGAAAGTTATAGTAATTCCTCCAACTCTCATATTCAAAGTTGATTAAAAAAAAAAAAAAACTTCGAGAATCTTTTGCGTTTGAGTAATGTGTCTGTGTGAGGCTTCGCTTAACTGGCCATGAGAATTCACTGACTGTCTCGAGTTCTCCAGTTCTCAGTGAAGATAATCATGGCATACATAACAGAATAGACATTTTTTGGGAGAGTTGAAAGTCTTAACAGAATTGAGAAGGAAGACCTCGCCTGGTGGAAGTTAAGGTGCTACGGTTGAACTGTTCGGTAAGTTTCCATCAAGGAAATCGTATTTGTCGTATGATTAAAAGTTTAATTCGTGCCAAGTCTTCCTTCGTGGGTAAGTTCGATGACAGGAATGTAATATTTATGATTAAGATTATGATTCCACCTTCGTGGATAAGTTTCCTTGACGTGAGAAATATGAAAAGGGAATGATAGCAATGACACCTGAAGAGGGTTGAGTTGGAAGGCTGCCTATTCCGCTCTGAAGTTTGCAAAACTTGTTATACGAAGTTAAAGAAGGTAAATTATGTTAGGCAGAAGTCATCTAATTTTCGTTCATGATTACGTCCCAAGACATTAAAATGATGTTAAGGTAAAGTCATAATATATATTTGATAGAATGATGGAATGACATAGTTATACCTACACGTAAATAGCTTTCAGGAAATAAGATAATTATTTATGCAAAGCTTGATACAGTAAACGGATGTTTTCGTTTGTAAAAACTTCGACTTCCTTTAAAGCATTAGTTTATAAAAAAAAAGTTTAGCTTTGTAGTGAGTAGACTGGTATACATAAATTATTCACTGTCACTAATGGAAAACGGTACTTGAATCATTCATTATTCAAAATTGAAAAATCCACGAAGTTTTACGTAAAATGTTTTAGATACATTGAAATTTTCGTGCGTTGCAACGGCAGAGTAATATAAAGTTATGATTAAGCTTCGCCTTTCGTCAAACATCAACGCTTGAGTTTCGTCCTCTCAGCTTCACGAATCATATAACCTTCCTCTTTTTAAAAGTCGTATTGGTCATCATTTAACGCAAAACTTTCCCGTTCTTTTTAATCATTAATATTTATAAAAAGATTCCTCGTGACTCGAAGTACTGCATCGGCCAGGTAAATCGGATTCACGCCATTTGTTTTCTTTTTTCTTTTTTTTGACACCTGTCTTCAGACTGACAGATTGTGGCGATGCAACCTCGCAGCTCACGGATGTTAGCAATGCAACCTCGCAACTGACAAATATTTGCAATGCAACCTCGCAGCTGACAAATGCTGGCAATGCAATGTAACCCCGCAACTGACAAATATTTGCAATGCAACCTAGCAGCTGACAAATGCTAGCAATTCTACCTCGCGACTAACAAATGTTGACAAAGCAACGTCGCAGCAACAGAGTAGCTGTATTGGAAAGGATGTCACGAGTCGGTGAGAGAGAGAGAGATCCTGCAGAGGGAGTAGGAAAGGGAGGGAGGGAGGAGAATATAGGGAGAGGGAGAGAGAGGGATAGAAAAAGGATGTGGAATGCAGAAAGAGGGTGAGGAGGGGGGGGTGGGGGGAAGTGAATGGTATCAGGATATGGTGGTGGATGTTGGCAGGAAATGGCTGCGATGTTCGTTTGTACAGAAATGTGGGAACCCATTTTTTTTATTTGTTTGGTTTCACATTCTTTTTTTATAATTATGTTTTCATTTGTTGATGAAAAGCACGATATACTAGTTGTTGTTATTGTTATTTTTGTAATTCCCTTCATTACGATTCGTCATCGTAATTGACAGGATGTTATTTGTTGAGTAAAATGTTTTGTTTATCATTTTGCTACTTAGTTATAAGTGAAAGTGATGCTGTTTTATGTAGTTATAAGTGAAAGTGACGTTGTTTTATTTACAACTGATGATCAAAAGTAGAATACTGTTTCAGAATTCAGTAAACATGAGTAATTAAATTGGAGGAATGTACAAAATACGTGTGAAATAGACATGCTGTAGCAACTCGTAATAATAAAATGATGTATTTTTCATTAATGATATCATAGCTGTTTAAATGTGATTATCGCTCACAATGTGTATGTATGTATATATATATATATATATATATATATATATATATATATATATATATATATATATATATATATATATATATATATTTACACAATACACACACTTTATATATATATATATATATATATATATATATATATAATATATATATAAATATATAGTGTGTGTATTGTGTAAATATATACGCACATACATACGTGCAGGAAGTAGAACTAAATACGAACAAAAAAACTTATTTGATTCAATTATTCGAGTAACAAAACTTTAAAAAAAAATACTCCATGACATTTTCTAGTTAGAGATAACACCAAAATATATTTTTTTTATTCATTATAATGAATTACCTCCCAATTAGTTTGGTTGTTATAATTTTACTTAGGCAATTAGCTGTTGGATATCTCAGTTCTATAAGATATTCCCTCATCATCCTCAACCTCTGGAGGCCATGATTATCTCACAGGTAATCAAAATTGGAGGGAGAGGGCACGCAGTCTCCCTCCAAATTTGCCCTTGGAGTATCCTGGGCCATCTCTATGCCCATATTAGTGCATCCTTTAAGGTATCAATGCCCTTTGTTTCTTACCTCCTGGTGGGGGTAATCCTTCCCCTTCAAGTCTTTCCTTGTACGGGGAGGGAATATATGCCCCCTCTTATTTTCCCTCCCACCTGGAGGGTATGTCCCCTCCCTCCTGTTGTCCGAGTCCGGGGGGGAAGGGGGGGTAAGTGTGATCCTTGCAACGGCTCACCCCATGAATCCCCTCCTAGAGAGAATATGCTTGCTTGCTCCGAAGGCTATCTCCTCCGAAGGGAATTCTCCTCCGAAGGGAGTTTTCCTCCCAATGGGTATCTCCTCCGAAGGGAATTCTCCTCCGAAGGGAGTTTTCCTCCCAATGGGTATCTCCTCCGAAGGGGCATCTGCCCCTGAGGGGTATATCCTCCCAAGGGCTAACTCTTCCCAAGGTCTATCGGCTCCTAAGGACAATCTCCCGGGAGGTATCTCCCCAACCCTAACGTCCTTTCTCCCTCTTCCACGAAGGGTATCATCTCTTCCCCCCCTCCGTCACTCCTCCTCCCTTCCTTCCCCCCTACCTCCTCCCCCTTCCCCAAGGCAGCCACTTCCCCCTTAACTAGAAAGCATTGTATAACGACTCTTCAGTAGCTTATTTGAAATCGGGCGGTTTCAAAGCGCCTTCAGGCTGTGATCTATTTTTTTTTTTTTTTTTTTCTTTTCCTACTCGGTGCCTTTTGTACCCGAGAGTGTTCACGCACGCGCGCGCGCAATGACGCATGAGATGGAAGATTTAAAATGCGCAGCTTTTTTTCAATTTTTTTTTTTCAAGTCTTTCGTCGTTTGTTTAAGCAGCTCAAAAAGAAAAACTCCTTTTTTGAGTTTTTTCTTTGATTTACTTTTTGTTTTCATTTTTTTACTATTCCTGTTTTATTGTTGTCTTGTGATGTCAAATAGCTGTTAGTAGTTTTTTATATATATAATATATATATATATATATATATATATATATATATATATATATATATATATAATATATATATATCTTTCGAAATGTGAAGTTCTTCATAATTTTTCTACATATATTTTTTAGATGGATCCAGTTTTTAATTTTTATAGTTCTTTTGCATTATATTCGAGTCTTATGTCTTATCAATTGCAATAATAATAATAATAATAATAATAATAATAATAATTAATAATAATAATAATAATTTTGGTAGAGGACCCTCTTTTAGGCAAATGCTGTTAAAGAGGATGTCAGAATTAAGCGAGTTGATTTTATATATTGTTTATTTCTATTTTCCTTACAAACACAAACCCAAGACCATACGATACAAATAAGGATAAGCATGAATTGTGCATCAAAAAGATAAAGAAAGCAATGTTCTTCTAGTTCGGGAACTCTCTTATCTAATCCAGAACGCAGGTTTTTATCTTTCTTATCAAGTTCTCTTGTTCATTCGCCTTGTCCTGATCAGAGTTACAACCGATTGTTGTGATGTTGTAGTACAATCAATGTTTTGGACTGATTAAACCATTCATCCATTAATGTAGCGGTTTGAGTGATTTTATAATCGATTCGCTTACCCTCGAAGGACATATTTATTGTTATGATTAATAATATGGTTAGGAGAATATCGTTAGTATAATGTTTCATTCTTATGGTTGCCTGAAAAGGTGTTCCAAAGTAGTTCATGTTGTACCGTTTTGTACCTGAATTTTTTTCTGAAGTAGTTCATGTTGTACCGTTTTGTACCTCGTTGTAACTTGAACTTTTGTCTGAAGTAGTTCATGTTGTACCGTTTTGTACCACGTTGTAACTTGAACTGTCGTCTGAAGTAGTTCATGTTGTACCGTTTTGTACCACGTTGCAACTTGAACTTTTGTCTGAAGCAGTTCATGTTGTACCGTTTTGTACCACGTTGTAACTTGAACTTTTGTCTGAAGCAGTTCATGTTGCACCGTTTTGTACCACGTTGTAACGTTTCCTTTTTTAAAGATATCAATTCAAAATTAACTGGTTTTCTCTCTAGTTTTTTTAAATATCAATTGAAAATTAATTTATTTTCTGTCTTTTGTTTAAATGTCAGTCAAAACTTATTTTTATTTTTTCTCGAATATGGTTCATGTTCACAAAACATTTTTCATTCTGCATTTTATTTTCGGTGCCTCGGGCAGTAAGCCTACAAACTAATTTGTTGTTGTTATTGTTGTTGATGTTGTTCTTGTTTCTTGTTGGAGGGTAGGGAAGGTCTATGAAAAAGCCTAAAAAGGTCGGAAAAGGGTATTTCATGTTGAGTTAGAGATACAGGAATTTTAGGGTAGGATACTTATTATTTATTAGAATAAAAATTTAAAATATCAATAATGTGCACGTTAAACAGTACAGAACCGTTATTCCTAATAAGATATAGCGTATTTATTTTAATTTTCGTCGGTGAAGCAACGCTCTATTTGACCGTAGGTTTTAGCACGTGCCCCGAGTAAGCAGGAGGTCGAATCGCGCCTTGTTCATTCTGCGTTATATTTTTTCCTTACATTTCCCCATCAGTATCTCCTAAATTCGTCAGCAGTTATTCCGTAAAACCAACTACATAAACCTCTACATTTTCTATAATTGACGCAAAACCAATTCGTTATCGAATTCCTTGCCTCTTCCTCCACCATTCGCTTCGTCTCTCTCTCTCTCTCTCTCTCTCTCTCTCTCTCTCTCTCTCTCTCTCTCTCTCTCTCGAAGACCCTTGGACTGAGAAGATGAGCCTCATTTGCTTTACTGCTGCATCTAAGTACCCTATTCACTCCTACGACACAATAATATCGTGGCTAATTGAACGTAGGACCTCAGTGCAGCTAGATTCCTGCGAGCCCTAAGGACTTGCTTGTCCTTGCTTTGACATAATGCTGGCATTGTCTTTGGAAGGTATGGAATGTTTTTGATGAATATCCTAGTTGCCTTTTTGTGTAGGATGCTGTAGTGTTTTGTGTTTGTCATGAAAATGGCCTTAAGTCTCTGAAGATCTTCAGAATAAGTTAAATGAGTTTCGTCAGATGTAAGGAATATATTAAATGAGCAATTAAGTTGCCATTCATATGTAGGGATTACGGTGCACTATCATTGTTACATAAACTAGCATGAGAAGCGTCATTGTCGAGATATGGTTCGTTCAGATTATTTGGGACAAGAGGTCAAATGTAGACCATTGGGCGTTACCAGCCAGCAGAGGCAAATCGAGAGATTTTGGCAATTGCTTTTCATATTGTCAGAAACCAAAACGCATCCAATATGCACTTATGCAAGTCCAATCACTGTTACTTTGAATATGATTCTTATGTCTGTTACTCCGCATATAGTTCACATCCCTGTTGATTTCAATAAAATTCACATCCTTATTGCTTTGAATAGGGCGTTGTGTGCAGAGGTTTCATGTCAAAGCATTCTGTCGATTTTTTTATTTTTATTTTATTCTTACATCAATTCAGGTCGTCCCAAGATCAGTGGCAGTTGTAATTCATTGAGCAAACTTCAAACGTAAATTATTTTCTGTTGTTTTGATGTGAAACCCTTATGGAAGTTTGAACGGAATGGAATTCGCATAATATCAAAATGAAACGGAGATGAGTGGAGATAGAGGTATATGATATAGCAGGTAAAAATTAAATGAAAGCCAAGTCAGTGAAAATAAATCTACATACATAGATGATATCAATAAAAGTATTTATATGAGCCAACTAATTCAGAGGCGTATGAGACCTATATGACTATTGTATAGAAACGACCTGAAATTCAAATGACAGTAAAAACAGCACATTATTTCGCCAGGCCCTGATCTACGGTCCCATCTACCAAACCATAGTCTCTTTGAGTTCACTTTGATATCAAACAGATATCCGAAAAGCGTCCAGTGTGGCCTCAAGTTAATGTTAAAAAAATAATAGGTGATATAACGCGTTCAGGTACTTATTTAGATGACACCTTTCGAAGTGAAATATTGATTCCATGGCGAATGGAGTATCGGTACTCGTTCTGCTGGTTTTTTGAGTGCTTAGTTTTGTGAAATTCTTGTTCGTTGTTAGGCGTATTAATTCTTTCATGTTTTGAGTAAAAGGCTCTCTCATTGAAAGTTTTGAGTGGGGATTCTCTCGCGCTCTCATCGTTGATTCTTTAATGTTTTGAGAACTTACTTTCCAAGCTCGCTTTATATATGATATCGTGCCTTGATTATTGATTCAATCCGTTTATAGTTGTATTGGTGATTCTCTCATGTTGTAAGGATTGGCTCTCTTAAATCGCGAGTTCTCTCATTTTATAAGAACTGATTCTCCATACTGTGGAGCACTCTCCCATACTTGGAGTATCGTTTTAAGTAAGAGCTTCATGTATTTTTTCGAGTATTGGTCTTCCATTCTTAGGAGTATGGTATCTCTCGTATTGAGGACATCGTACATTATTCTTTTACATATCCTTAAAAAAATTTAGGAAACAAAATATAAAAGTGTATATCACTGAGTGTTGTATATCCACTCGTTAATAATTGTGCTTGTATTCGTAAAAGGATTATAGAAAACAAGACTATAAAACTGTATTTCACCGAGTCTTGTATCCTCTCGTACTTCATTTTCCAGTTTTGTGCATATTATTCTCCTTCAAATCATTCTTTATTTATCTCTTATTCCGATTTATTTTATGTCTTTGTGCTATCTCGCTGGAGTTGTTAGTTTTTAAGTCGTTCTGTTTCGCTAGTTAAACACGGAAATTTTTTTCTATTGGTTTATAGTTGCTACCAATTCATAAGAGATTTTACAGTTAAGCTGTTAGTTATTATTATTATTATTATTATTATTATTATTATTATTATTATTGTTATTATTATTATTATTATCATCATTATTGCCAGCTTATGGAAGTTTTTGCAAGTAAATTGTTAAATTGTAATTGCGCTTTTTTACTATTATCATTAATAATAATAATAATAATAATAATAATAATAATAATAATAATAATAATAATAATAATAATAATAATAATATGCTTTATTTCAGCTCGGAACCATATACATTGAATGTACAAAATACAGACAGTAACATACACAATCTAGATACATGAGACATGATAAAATAGAAAAAGAAAATGAATAATCGGCACTTATCCACAAAATAGCTGAGGTAGCATAAAAGCTAGTAATCATAATACTGGTAATAAAAAATAATATTGGTGAGAAAAAAAATATGCATTGAGAGTAATAACAGTTAGTGTACATATTATATAACTTAAATTTCAACTAGAGACCTTAGGTGGTTACAGTAGTCAGGTCCAGAGGGCTAAATACATGAATTGAATGTAAAAAAAAACTTTAACTTGATAGTAATCATAGTAATAATGAAAAATTAAAATATCAGCAATAAATGTAATAATGACAAAAACTGCAGATGACATCTTGCCAATATAGGGATTAAGTCCTTTAGGGGACAAAGGCCTCATTTTCCCATCTTTCCCACAATTTAGACTTTCTTCTTGCTTCACTCCTTAGGATGCTTTGTATGAGCGAGTTGCTGCTGTTTCTCACTCGGGTTACCAGACTGGACATTGTTCGCCTAACAATGATTTTTAAATTGTCCAGGTGGTTTTCTATGAACATCTGTGTGGCGGAGTGGTAGCGGGGAGTATTTGTGAGGCGTCTCAGAATGTCATTGTGCACAACAGTGATGCGTCTCATGGTCTCTCGGGTATAGTTCGTCCAGATACTGTAGCAGTACGAGCGGAAGAGAAGCAGTTTCACGTCTCGGTGACAGAAGGCAAACCTCCTTGCAATCATGTTGCCAGCTGCACATAGTTTACGACGCCTCTGTTCAATGTCTGCCGTATCTTTTAGGTCGTCGGTGATAATGTGACCCAAATACAGAAATTCGTGCACAAATTCCAGCCGATGGTTTCCGAGGAAAATTTGTGGTTCTGCAATATGCTTAAGCGATCTCGGGAGCAGCGACATGCACTGGGTCTTGGTTTCGTTGTAGATTATATCAAATTCCTCTGCATATTGGCGGCAAGTGTCGATGAGTCGTTGGAGACCTTGCACTGATGGGTAAATCAGAACCATATCGTCGGCGTAACAGAGGTTGTTAATATTAAGGATGATGCGAGTATTATTATTATTATTATTATTATTATTATTATTATTATTATTATTATTATTATTATTATTATTTTTAGGATTGATTATTATTAAGTATTATTATTATAATTATTGTTATTGGACTTACCACACCCTCAGTTTCCTCTACACGCAAATAAATCCTGGGTTTCACGCAAGCATAAATCCTCAGGAAACTCGTTGTTGTTGTTGTTGTTGTTGCCGCTGCTGTTGTTGTTGTTGTTATGTCCCGAAGTTCCCTTTTCGGACTACTGTTTTCAAGGTCACGGTCGTTGGAACTACCGGAAAAAAAAGCGCATGCGCGAACGATCGTAATGACTCCTCTCTTACGTCGTGGTTTTCGAGGGCAATTTGCTCCTTCGAGCTGTTTCGTTCCGCGGGGACAGACATCCAAATCTCTCTCTCTCTCTCTCTCTCTCTCTCTCTCTCTCTCTCTCTCTCTCTCTGTCAGTTCCGAATGGCCAAAAGTGCCGCAGTGCTTGGCTTGATTGCCCATATTTTATAAGTCTCTCTCTCTCTCTCTCTCTCGGTCTCTCCTCTCTCTCTCTCTCTCTCTCTCTCTCTCTCTCTCTCACTGATAAATACAGACTAACTGTATTTCAGCAATCATATTTTCTTAATCTTACCCTCAGTGTCCTTCTCTCTCTCTCTCTCTCTCTCTCTCTCTCTCTCTCTCTCTCTCTCTCTCTCTCTCTCTCTCTCTGCCTCATAAACAAACACAGTAATTGTCTATCACCAGTCATATTATTTTTCTTACTCTTCTCTCTCCTCTCTCTCTCTCTTCTCTCTCTCTCTCTCTCTCTCTCTAGTGAAAGCTTGTTAAAAAAAAATTACGAGCTCCATCGCTTGTTCAGTCAGAGCATTTGGACATTTTGTATATCATTAATATTATATTGATATTATATATAATAATGATACCTTATTGAATGCCATTGCTATCTTCATTTAATGAAGATTTGTCTTCATCGGGTGGTTTATTATTTTATTCTGGATTTCGTATCTTCCTACTTTATTAAAGATGCAATATCCGGACGCTTAATCCGAATTGCAGTAATTTCAAGGAAATGTGATTATTATAATCTCCGGTTGCAGAAAATGAAGGCAAATTCTTTTAAAAATAGAGAATTGTATCCTCAGTTATTAAGGAATTAAAGCTACAGTTATTAGAAAATGTAGCTTCATTCCAAACTAAAGCTAAAGTCACTGATAAGATATTTTAAAGTCAAGAACTAAAAGGCCTTTTATGAAAATATTAATTCAACAATATTTATTACGAAATTGATGGTATTTATATAAATAACGCTTGAATTATTAAAGGAAATGAAATTATTGTTATTTAATGAGACATTATTGTAAAAAATAGTAAAGCAGTTGTTATTAAGAAATTAAAGTTGTTTATAAAAAGATAACGTTTGAATTATTGAAGGAAGTGAAACTACTGTTATTTAATGATTATACGTTTTTTTTTTTGAAGGATTACATAACATTTCGGAAGCAAGCATTAATAATCCACGGTGTCTCCGTCGCCTCACCCCGTTCGTCTGAGAGTATTCTGGTAATTGCAAACCATTTTTTTTGTCTTATTCATAATTACCGACGTCACATCCATCCGTAATTATCCCCGTCATATCCTTCATCCTGCTTTAAGAGCGTCGTAAATCCCTCGACGAGGCGAGACGAAATGAAAATCCTGGATTCCGCGAGGCTAGAATGGCTTCGCCGCGGCTCCGCTGAGGTTGAGCGCAAGAAAGGAAAGTATTTATGTTGTCACGAGGAATCGTGGTGGGTGGAGGTGACTCTTAGAGGGAAAAAGAATGTAAACGGATGAATCAAGCAACTGCGACAGGCAGAAGAAAATGCGGAATGGGAGAAAGAGGAGGCGCGTAAAGGAAGTTAAAAAGATAAAACGCGACGTCAAACTGGAAGGGAAAAGCGGGTGATCTATGGATAATGCTCCGCGAGGTCGTCGCGAAGAAGAAGAAGAAGAAGAATTGAAAGAAGAAGAAAGGTTAATCCGAAGGCAGGAAACGACGCATTAGAATAAATTTCAGAGATTGACGGAGGGAGACAGTTTCACCAGACAGAAAAATTGTTCGGCAAGATTGATAGATGGGGTTTGTCCTTTGAAGCCGGGTAATTTGAGCCTGTCAAAAGTAGGTCAGGGCTTTTGGGTTTTGGGGAAAGATAACGATTTATGTTTATAAGACCGACGTAATCGTAGCCCGACAAAAACTATACTAATGAGCGCTGTCGAAACAGATTTTCTCATGGAATGATTGACAAATTAATTTGATTATTTGTATTGGTGTTACAGTAATGATGAAACGTCCCTTGAAATATATTGTGAAAGTGTAAAACAAACACAAAAATAAAACAATAAAATAGCTAACAATCCAAAACCGGAAAAAGATTGTGTTTATATATATCATTAGATAATATGAAAATAACTCTCGGGCGAATTTTTCGATTCGATGATGAAATGATGAGACGCAAATCGAAGATGATGCCGTGTGATTTTGCGCTTCCGGTGGGGGGGGGGATTAGATATACCATGTCACGTACCTTCTTAACCTGTCTTAACCCAACGTGTTAGCCTAACTTTTTTCACTTAATCTTAACCTTCCTGAGAGAAGTAATCCGAAAATACGCCCTTTTTTTTTTTTTGGCGATTCAGTCGTCTTGACACCTTTTCCTAAGAAGAGGGACCTTAACTAACCTAACCTAACCTAGCCTTAACTTGCCCAGGGAGGGTCAATCTCTAGTATATAAGTCCTATGAATATATACTTAACCTAACTTAAGCAGGTATGACCCGGGATTAAATGATTGTGAGACCGCGAAGTCGATTTAACCCTGTGATACAATCATCTAGCGCCATTTCATTTGAAAAAGAGTGGAAGATGATTAGAAGGAGAAGGAGGAAGAAGAGAAAGAGGATGAGGAGGAGGAGGAAGGAGAAGAAGAGACAGAGGAGGAGGAGGAGGACCAGTAGTTTTTTGTGGGCGGAGTCACAGGGTGTGGTGGAATGAGTAAGTTTTGGACTGTAAAATTAATGTCAGCGTTTGTTTGTGGCTGTTGCTGATGATTACGATGGGGAGGAGGGGGGGGGGGGGGGCCTTCTCCGGCGGGCCCCCCGGTGGGCACCGCCTCGACTTTCGCATCCGATTTTTGCTCCACGACCCGGTTTCTTTCGTCAGGACGCGATAATTATCACTCGTCCTCTCGCGACCTCGGGGCGCTCCCAGCGTGATGCCAAGGGCTGGGCTTTCCTGTGGTATTCCTGACGAAGGGTTTTGACTGATCCAAGCAGTTTTTTGTGGTAGAGCTTTCAAAAGCAAAAGAGCCCCTGCTGATATAAGGGTGCCAGGGGTTGCGCATTCCTCTGGCATTCCTCACGGAGGGTTTTGGCTCATCCAAGGAGTGTTTTATAGCCTTGCTTTCTAGAACAAAAGAGCCCCTGCTGATATAAGGGTGCCAGTGGTTGGGGGCTTCCCTGTGGCATTCCTGGCGAAGGGTTTTGGCTGATCCAAGCAGTGTTTTATGGTAGTGCTTGCAAGAGCACAGCTCCCCTGCTGGTATAAGGGTAGAATTATCTAACGGCAAATAGCAGGAAAGAGAGGTATGCTGGTTTTGTGATCAGTTGCAAAAACTGATGTTTTTGATACGGAAACCAGACAGTGGTGTTTCTGTTTGCTTTTGTATTGGCATAAGGTCAACCAAGTCGAATTGAGATGACTGTTCTAAATACATACGTACATACATATTTACACACACACACACACACACACACACATATATATATATATATATATATATATATATATATATATATATATAATATATATATATATATATATACATATACATATACATACATAAACACCCCCCTGAAACCGAATGTAATTGGTCAGTTTTTGTATTTGTATTTTTTCTCGAAATCTAAATAAAAACGAAAAACAAAAGAGAAAATACATACATACATACATACATACATATGTCATACATACATACATACTATTTACTAATACATACATACATACACACCCACCCAAAACCGAATGCCATTGGTCTTTCCTTGTATTTGTATTTTTTCTGGAAATCTAAATCAAAAACGAAAAACAAAAGAAAAAAAAATAACGTTTCCTTTGGAAAATCCTCTTAGGTCCCGTGTTGTAGTTTTTTTTCCCCCCAGAATTGAACGAAAGGAAAAATCAAAACCAAAAGCTTTCACTTTTCTCGCTGGAAAATGTTATGTTAAGCTCATCCCTGTGTCGTGTTTTTTTTTTTTTTTTTTTTTTTTTTTGTCTGGTCCTTTGTAGGGTACCTCCATCCACATTTCTCTTTCTACCCTCATCTAACAATTGTTTCGTGGTGCGACTGCTTCGAGGGTTTTCCTCCTGTCACGCCTTTTAAACCTCTCTGCTCTCAATTTCCGTTCCAGCGCTGAATGACCTCGGAGGTCCCAGTGCATGACCTTTGGCTTCAATTCTATATTCCTATCCTATCCTATTTCTGTTCTGGGATGTTGTTATAGGACGTCTGAAGACGTCACAAGTCAGCATTTTAGAAGAGGGATCTTGCGTCTTTTGTATCTATATTATACTTAGTTTTTGTAGGTTGCTTTTTGCAAACAGCAGCAAAACTAATTGATTTTGTTACATGATAATTTAAAAAGTCACAACGGAGCATTGTAAAGAAATAGTCTACTCGTGAAGTCACAACTGAACATTTTAAAGAAATAATCTACTCGTGAACCTACATTATACTTAGTGCTTGAAGCTTGCTTTTTGCAAAGAGCACTACAATTAATTGGTTTTTTTACGAGGATTTTAAAGTCACAACTGTGTATTTTAAAAGAGAAATCTTCTGTCCTTGTACGTATATTACACCTAGTATTTGAAGCCTGCTTTTGGAAAGCAGAACAACAAAACTAAAATGGAAATTTTGAATACACTTACAGTAGTGTCTGTAATAGATCTGCACAGAGGAAGGCCATACAATCAGATATCGTCAAGTCATTTACAGCCACTCCCCTTATTAACAATGGCCCAATTTTTTTTTAAATTAAGAAGAACTGATGAATGAATTAGTCAGTGACAGTTTTATTATTTTTTTTTTTTTTTCGTAGTTTAGATCATATAATATTTAATTTCATAATAGGTCGTTTTTTTAGTTATTACCAAGTTGTTTTTGTACGAAGCAGTGGAGGGATTTAGTTATATACTTTAACCAAAACAGGAAGGAAACGTCATGGTTTTTTGGATGGGAGAAACATTATTCATCGCAGAGAGACATTATGCATTACGGATACACATTATTCATGATTCAGTACCGAGAGACATGACTCGTTACCGAGAATCATTATTCATTAGCGAGAAGCATTATTCATTACCGAGAATCATTATTCTTTAGCGAGAAGCATTATTTATTAATGAGAATCATTATTCATTAGCGAGAATCATTATCCATTACTGACAATCATTATTCATTACCGAGCAACATTATTCATTTGCGAGAATCATTATTCATTACTGAGACTCATTATTCGTTAGCGAGAAGCATCATTCATTACCGAGAATCATTATTCATTACCTACGATCAAGTCAGTATACTTGAAACCATAAGAATCATTACTAAAGCTGAAGATAATGTTTTATATTCCCTTCCAATAAAATATACTTCTTCTATCATTGAAGAAACAGTAAATTTTAATCAGTTACAATAATTATTTACAAGAATCTATAATTTACAATAATTATTTACAAAAATCAATATATTAGAATAAATATTTACAAGAATCAATAATTTACAATAATCATTTACAAGAATCAACAAATTAGAATCATTATTTATAAGAATCAATAATTTACAGTTATTACGTACAAGAATCAATAATTTACAATAATTATTTACAAGACTCATTTACAAACCATCGTGGCATCCTCGCCCACAGCCGCCCATACCGAGCGAGGCTGTAACAAAATTGCACCTGTAATCAGGTGTGGTCCAGGTAGTTCGTGGGCGGGTGGGCGGTGACGTGCAAGCTTTGAAATGTATGGATGGGCGATGGGAGGGAGATTGATGTGGAAAGTGGGTGGGGGGGAGGGAGGGAGGGAGGGGAAGTGGGCGAAATTGGCTGGGGGAGAGGGTGTTGTGGGGGGAAGCCAAAGGCATACGCCCTTCCGCTCCTGTTCGTTCCCTCCGCCGACGGTGATGACCATTGTCATTGTAACGCCAGAGCACGGTTTAAAACCGCTTTTCTGTTCCCGCATGCTACTACTAATGGTATGCGTTGGCCCTCTGGGTTTTTTTCCTCTTTTTCCGTTTTTTCCGCTTTATTAGATTTTTTCTCTTCTTTTTTTCAGTTTTTTCCTTTATTCAATAATTTTTCTCTTTTTTTTCCGTTTTTCCCCTTGTTCGATTATTTTTCTCTTCTTTTTTCCATTTTATCTCTTTATTCGATTATTTTTCTCTTCTTTTTTCCATTTTTTCTCTTTATTCGATTATTTTTCTCTTCTTTTTTCAGGTTTTTCCCTTTGTTCGATTATATTTCTCTTTTTTCCGTTTTTCCCTTTTTTCAACTATTTTCTCTTCTTTTTTCAGTGTTTTCCCTTTATTCGATTATTTTTCTCTTCTTTTTGCGTTTTTCCCCTTTATTCAATTTTTGTTCTCCTCTTTTTCCGTTTTTCCCTTTGTTCGATTATTTTTCTCTTTTTTCCGTTTTTTCCCTTTATTCAATTAATTTTTTTCTTCTTTTTTCAGTGTTTTCCCTTTATTCTATTATTTTTCTCTTCTTTATTCGGTTTTCTTAAAAAAAATATATTCAATTATTTTTTTTTTTCTTTTTTCAGTGTTTTCCCTTTATTCTATTATTTTTCTCTTCTTTATTCGGTTTTCCCCTATATTCGATTATTTATCTCTTCTTTTTTTCGTTTTTCCCTTTAATCAATTTTTTTCTCATCTTTTTTCCATTTTTCCTTTTTTTTCTCCATTACATGGTCACTAGCATACAAGTGGTACGTCGTGTCAAGGGGTTAAGTTATTTCCTTTTTTTCATATTCATTCCCTCGTTTTCCCCCTCTATTTTCCCTTTATCCCCTCCCTTTTTTCCCTCCGCCTCTAAATGGTCACTGGCATACGAGTAGGAACTCCGTATCAAGGGGTAATGTTTCTTCCCTATATTCCATTCTTTCCCCTCCCCTTTTTACC
>NC_061104.1:22525719-22538219 GCF_015104395.2 Macrobrachium nipponense
GAGATATTTTTGGGGAAATTTAGCCCTTTTTTTGTCAGTTTTTATCTGCGACATATTCCGTTCGATTTTAGTAATTTATGAGTTTATTTGACTAGTGAATTTACCTTAATAAATGCTCAGTTCGATTATAGTCAAATTTTTTTTTTTTAAGTTTTTTATTTATATTTTTTTTTACTTTTTGGTTTATATTAGCCATGTTTTTGCTTTATTTGTAGAGATGTTGGACATACGTATAGGTGCTTTATTCTTTATTTCTCTTTAAATTCAGCGCTTTTACCTCTCGCTCGGATTTGTAGCTCTTTCTGCTCGATTATCTACAGAGATATTCGAGCAAAATTAAGTAGAAATATTTCCCACATTTAGCGATAAAACTCCCTATATTTAAGAAATATTTTATTACATTAAGCCATATCATTTCATGGATTTTCTTTCCTTTTCTTAATTATATTAATCTGGTGTGAATTTTATTGGTCTTGTATTTGATTCGGTCTCATTAACGGTAAGAATTGAGTTATATTAAATTCATTTGACCAGATATTCGGCTCGATGTTAGCACTCGATATTAACTCGACATTACCTCTCGATATTAACAGTCTATATTAACTCCATATTACCTCGTCATTAACTCGATATTAGCACTCTATATTAACCCATTATTAGCGCTCTACATTAAATCCATATTACCACTCGATATTAACTCGTTGTTAACTTGATATTAGCACTCGGTATTACCTCATTATTAGCACTCTACATTAAATCCATATTACCACTCGATATTAATTCATTATTAGCACTCTACATTAAATCCATATTACCACTCGATATTAGCTCGTTGTTAACTGGATACTACTACTCGATATTAGCACTCTACATTAAATCCATATTAGCACTCGATATTACCACTCGATATTAAGTATTTTTTTTTTTTTTTTTTTTTTTTTTTTTTTTTTTTTTTTTTTGTTTCTTTTTTTTTTTCCCCAACCCCCCCCTCCCCCCCCTCTCCTTTCACCTACTACTCGTTAGAGCGTGGAATCTCGGTTAATTCGTCATGATTTTGAGCGTGACACCTTTTTTCTTTTTTCTTTCTTTCTTTTAGTCTGGCGAAGGTAATTGGTCACTAAAGACCCATAGTGCTTCTCTCACTCAAATGCTGGGAATATGAGGTGTGCAGTTCCCTCCTGGTTGGACGGCGAGCGTGATTTCTCTCTCTCTCTCTCTCTCTCTCTCTCTCTCTCTCTCTCTCTCTGGTGTCGCAAGACGTGTGTGTGTGTGTGTGTGTGTGTGTGTGTGTGTTGTCTAGGAAATAGAGCGATACGGCTCTTGCATAGACTTATATACAGATTTCTTGGAAAAGGAGTATTTTGAAGGAGGAAGTGGAAATGAGAGAGAGAGAGAGAGAGAGAGAGAGAGAGAGAGAGAGAGAGAGCAAGTCACGCCAAGTCGTCTCACTCAGTGCTCATGCATTTCCATTCTGCATTTTATGGCCTGCATGAAATTTATGAAATATATGAATTTTATTTATGCCCGCTGGATCGTAATGCAAGGTCTCAGTTACTCAATCACTCAACTCTTTCAGCCAGCTTATGGGTGTCGTTGTGACCCGTTGCTCCTCTTGTACAACCCGCTCCTGCACCCTATCCCCGCTCCAAATATCTCTTGTTTATAAATACACCTGACTCTTTTTAGGTCTGCCAATATGTCGTTGACCTGCTTTCAACTTGTTTCTCACATGTATATGATAAGTTGCCAGCATGTTTTGATAACATGTATAAGATACCATTGTGTCATGTAACATATGTGATAAGTTGCCAATACGTGTGACAGGTATGTGATAAGTTACCAACATGTGTTTTTGACATGTACGTGTGTATGTGGTAAGTTACCTACATGTCACTGACATGTTATATTATATCATATATATGTCAGTGACATGTATATGATATGTTTCAAACATGTCAGTCACTTGTATATGATATGTTTCCAACATGTCAGTGACATGTGCATATGTTTCCAACATGTCAGTCACTTGTTTATGATATGTTTCCAACATGAACAGTGACATGTGTATGATAATGTTTTCAACATTTCAGTGACATGTATATGATATGTTTCCAACATGTGTTTGTGACATGATTTACTGTAGTTTGGACGAACTTTATGGTCAGCCAGTGTACAACATAATAATTATGATACTGATCACGACTGCAAACGTAACCCCACCTAAAATTTACATGCTACCGTGATGGTCCCGTCCTGAGATATTATTCCTTTCCACGCTCGTATTGCGTCAGTATCCGTTACGAAATAGATCATTCGGAAGGTCCAAATTGATCTCTTAAGTCATTCCGTGTCATGTTTTGGCGTTGGTGATTGGGAGTTTCCGGCGACGTTTACAAACAAGGTACCCTCCCTCCCTCCCTCCTACATTCGGTGGGTGGATGGATGACCCTGGTTTATAAGGCGTGAAAATTCCTGCCCTGCATCCACGTCTGTCAAAATAACGTAACCTGGTTTTGTTTTGGTGGGGATTACGGTGGCCTTATGCCAGGGCAGGATCTTGCTGTTGTAATTCTGTTGCAATAGTAGACCCGTCTTTTTGTTACACGTATTGAATTGTGTATCTGGTGGTTAGTTCACTACTGTGAGTGGCTGCACGGAAGAGAGAGAGAGAGAGAGAGAGAGAGAGAGAGAGAGAGAGAGATAGCAGACTTGAGTGATCTTGATCCTTCGGAATCTGTACTATGGACAGATACTCCTCCTTGAGCTGTTCAGCTGAGTAAGACCTTGTGCTGCCTTAAGCCATTAAAAACTACAACAATTTATATCTCATACTTGGCGGATAAAGGCACCGAACAGAATTTCTTCCTTGTAAGTAAGAAAATTACCACTGTTTTCAATCCACACCAAAATTGAACCAGAGAAATCCACATTGATCCTCTGGTGTTCTGTAGGGGAAACCATTTTTCCCTAAGTGTTTTGCTTCTAGTTTTATACCCAAATCCTTTTCCTGTTTCTTATCTAAGTTCGCAGTTACGTTTCTTCCTAGTAACTAAGATAATTACTACTGTTTTCAATCCACACCAATTGAACCAAAGAAATCCACATTGACCTTCTGGTGTTCCGTAGTGTTTCGCTTTTAGTTTTGTACCCAAATCCTTTTCCTGTTTCTTATCTAAGTTCGTAGTTACGCTTCTTATCAGTATTTCCTAAACGAGGAAATGTTTTTCTGCCTGTGATTAAGTAGGATAAGTGAAAGGAAGTAATTATCTGCTTCCTTTTTCTCTGTGGAAAAAATATTTTCATGATTTTTTTTTTTTTCTTTTCTTCTTCAGCGCAAAAAAATTTCCATTTTTGGGATTTATCCAGAAATTGGACACCTCAAGGCTGCCATGACCTCCCACAAATCCTGAATTGTTTCAAAGTGCAACTGCAAGGTTTTTCCCCTGTTAAACCTTTCAGCGCTGAGTGACCTCATAGGTCCCCGCGCTGGATTCTTACGTACTTCTTCCACCTATTAACTTTTATTCGGGCCTAGGCAAGTTAGGGGAAGCTGGATACTATTCCCATTGGTCTCTGCAAAAAAAAAAAAAAAAAAAAAAAAAAAAAAAAAAAAACAAAAAAAAAAAAAAAAAAAAAAAAAAAACTTGTTTCTGCTGTAGGAAATATAGGTTTTAGATTCGATCTATGTAAAACCTTATAAGATATTCCAAATGGATGAACTTGAAAAATAGTGGTAGAAATATTTTTGATAAAAATGAAAGGACTATAAATAATTTTCTGATATGGGAATAAACAAGGTAATAACTTTTCTATATAAGACATAGATATAGACATGAATAGGCATTAAATTTACGAGATACAGATATTGATATGAATAGACATTAAATTTGCCGTGACAAGAAGTCTTGAAAATCGGAATATGAAGTTAGATTTTTCGTAATAGAATAAAAATAAGAGTGCAGATCATCCTGATAAATAAAAGAGTAAAATTGACTTTAGAGAAAAGATTTAAAATACATAAAAAAGCGTTCCCTTTAAAAAATTAAAATTGAATACGAAACCAAAAAAAACTCCTTAGTCACAAAGGTTGAGAATAGAAATAATGAGAGTGAGATTCATCTCGATCTCATTTATTGAGCGACTTTATTTTCTTTCTCAGCCATCATTGAAGGATTCGTCCGTAACTAGAAATCTCGGCGATTGGTGAATTTCACCCTTAATCGCCCGTAGCGTAGAGCTCTTATTTAAGATTTATTGTCCAAGAATATAACGAATTTTTTTTTTGTGGAAGAGAAGGAAATGTGCGAATATCACCCTTAGTAACTGATAGCAAAGAGGTCAATTTGCTATAGTTTTTTCTGTAAGGAAAAAGGGGGGCGAATGTTACCCTTAGTAACTGTTAGCAAAGAGGTCAATTTTCTATTTTATTTTCCTGTAAGGAAAAATGGGCAGATATCACCTTTATTCAGTTACCAAAGAGGTCATGGTTTGAAATTTCTTATAAAGGAAAAAATGGGCAAATTTCACCTTTATTCACAGTTACCAAAGAGGTCATGGTTTAGGATTTTTTTATAAAGGAAAAAGTTGGCAAATATCAACTTTATTCACAGTTACCAAAGAGGTCATGGTTTAAAATGTTTTATGCAAAGGAAAAAATGGGCAAATATCACCCTTATTCACAGTTAGCAAAGAGGTCATGTTTCCAGTTTTTTTGTGCAAGAGATAAAAATGAGCAAATATCACCCTTAGTAACGGGGAGCATAGAGATCATTTTTCGATTTTTTTGGGCCTCCATCACAGGTGAGCTCCTAAGACCAGGTTAATTATCCGAATCACTGATTTGCCAGGCACAAAAATTCCCAGGTATTGCTTTCGATTTTTGCAACCTCCTGAAATCGATGATATTCATTTCAGTCTCTCTCTCTCTCTCTCTCTCTCTCTCTCTCTCTCTCTCTCTCTCTCTCTCTCTCTTTTGCTTTCCGTTTCATGCATTGTTTAGCCGGTGAATATAACTATTAAGTCCTCTTGACGAGACTGCTTAGTGAGGGCTTCCGTGCAGAACTCTCTCTCTCTCTCTCTCTCTCTCTCTCTCTCTCTCTCTCTCTCTCTCTGTGTGTGTGTGTGTGTGTGTGTGTGTGTGTGTGTGTAGCGTTTATTGTATGCGTTTACAGCCTTCGTCCTCTCAACTGCTACCTAGATTCTGCATTCTCTCTCTCTCTCTCTCTCTCTCCTCTCTCTCTCTCTCTCTCTCTCTCTCTCTCTCTCTGGAGATTTTATTATTATTATTATTATTATTATTATTATTATTATTATTATTATTATTATTATAGTGACTACCAGATGTCCTTATTATTAATTTATAAAATAGAATAAAACAAAAAACACGAATATTTATTTATTGTCTCGCCTACCAATATGAATAATAATAATAATAATAATAATAATAATAATAATAATAATAATAATAATAATAATGTAAGTAGTAGTAGTAGTAGTAGGAGTAGTAGTCACAGAATACAGGCTGCTCAGATACGCTCGGCTACGTGTCATAAAACAAAAGTAGTCACGTGTTTCCTCCTTTTAATTAAAAGGGGTCTGTGGCATTACCTTCGCCATTTATTCTACGTTCGTTACAATTACCGCCCCTTTTTTTTTATTTTTATTGCCTGTTGTTTCTATTTTGACTTTTGTAATTTGTGTGTGTATGTTTTTTTTTTCTATTTCGTCTTTGATTATGTGAGGTACTATTACTTATTTTTAACCTCTTTTTTTATGTTCCTGGAGCTTTTGTTTTCTTTGCGTTACCAATACTCTTTTTTTTTTTTTTTTTTTTTTTTTTTTTTTTTTTTTTTTTTTTTTTTTTTTTTTTTTGCCCGTTTATTTATATTTTAAAAAATTTTCTTTTTCTAAGTCTCTTTCGTCTTTATTTTCCTGGGATATGTTATCATTTTTCTTTTACTTTTCGTTGTTTAATTATGGCTATTTTTTCTTTTTCTTTTTTTTCCTTTTCAGGGCAATTATTATTTTTATTTTTAAATTTCCCATTTTTTTATTTGTGTTTTCATCGCAATATATATTAATTTTTTTTTTTCATTTTCCATATAAATTTTATTTTTTTATGTATCTTCTCGGGACAATTCTCATTTAGAATTTTTTATATATATCTATTAAAACAATTTTGTGACAAAAAGAAAAATTCGTTTTATTTCGCGATTTCTCAACGTTTTTCGTGTCTCGGATTCTATTGTTACGTTTCCGGTAAGGATTCGTACCTACGTGAAATCTTATACCGTGATTTTATCCCGTGTTCACTTTTCGAATACATGCAATGTTGACTCATATTTTTTTTTTTTTTTTTTTTTTTTCAAATAAACCTTCATGACTCCTGGATACGAATTAAAATGGCCTCATTTAGTGTTGTATTTTCATTATAAACCGTCGGTATTATATTTTCTCAACTTATTTTATTTGAACTTTATTTTTGAAGGAGTTTAATGATAGTTATGATTTTAGTATCATTAAAGAAAGCATCTTATTTACACAATTATGTTCCTACGTTTCATTTATATTTATTAGGTTTTACAAAAGAAATTAGCGTATAAATGCGATTGCGCGCTTGTTTATTTAGAAATCTTCCAAGATTCAATCTCAATCAAGTATTTGTAACGTTATAAACGCACTGTATGAGTATAACGCTTATAGGCTACTTTGATAACAATCTCATGTAAAGTCTTGAGTCTGCCCTTTAGAAAAGGGCATCCTCGTTTTCTATCTTTAAGACGTGAACCCATTTTCTTTGAAGGAGTAGGCCACTCGTGAAAATGTGTTAACTAAAGTTAAAGTACGTTTTTATCTGAAAATCATTGTCATATAACAGTAAATATTTCCGTAAAGTATCGCTTTTGACAGTGAGGACTCTGACTGACGGTGAAACATAACCACACGATCATTGAAAGCCGAAAAAAATAAAATGATTTAATATTTACTCTTGGCGACCAAAATCGTCGTATATGACTTCATATATGAAATTTGAAGCATCGTTTCAGTTATTTTGGCTTGTTCACTTAGGATACTTTGCATAATATGAATAATAATTACTTAACGGTTGTTATTCAACTGTGGTTATGTTATTCATTACGACAGTCGACGTAGGGAAACGCCCGCTAATTTATTCATTTGTATCATGAAGGTTCATGTTCCTCCATAGCGGTTGTATTTTATATCTTGACGCCCTTACTTGCATTTAAGTGGCCAATTTTTTGGCGTACGTACACTTACATACTGAGTGTGCGTGCGTGGGCACGTAGGCGTGCCAGGGTATGAAATATTTAAGATGTAACTTTGACCTCATGGCAAGGAATTGTACGTGGTTGAGACAGACTTTATGACCTTACCTTACAGACCTTACATCTTGTTTCGGGTTGCCCCTCAGGTCCCTCAGTGTGAGGCATCCTCCTAATGTCCTACCCAAGAAGAGTTTGCTAGTAACATCTTCCGGTATATTTTGCCATCTTTCCAATCCTTGGAATGGTTCTGGGATGCGTTTTAGATATTTTTTGTCGAGCTTTATTCTTAAGAACACATCTACGCTCACTCCTGATATATTCCTCAGATGAGCTGGCAACGCATTGAATAGACGCTGCATTTATCGATGCTGGTGCGTAGTGGATTAATGTCCTGTGTGCTTTCCTTATTTTTCCTGGTATAGTTTTTGGGCACTATTAATCTACCTCTGCTTGCTCTTTCTGAGATTTTTAGTTCCATGATATTTTCCTGCTATTCCTTCTATCTGTTTCCATGCCTGAATTATCATGTAGCGTTCTCTTCTCCTTTCTAGACTATATAATTTTAAGAATTGTAGTCTTTGTCCCAGTAGTCTTAGGTCCTTAATTTCTTCTATTCTAGCTGTAAAGGACCTTTGTACACTCTCTATTTGTGCAATATCCTTTTGATAGTGTGGGTACCATATCATATTGCAATATTCAAGTGGACTACGAACTATGTTTTATAAAGCATAATCATGTGTTCAGCTTTTCTTGTTTTGAAGTGCCGTAACAACATTCCCATTTTTTGCTTTAACATTTTGCCAACAGAGTTGCTATTTGATCTTGCATAACATGTTCCTATTCATCATCACACCAAGGTCTTTAACTGCTTCCTTATTTGTGATGGTCTCATTATTAGGTCCCTTATATGCATATAGCTTTCTTTCTCTGTCTCCATAATTTATTGATTCAAATTATCAGAGTTAAATACCATCCTATTTACCTCTGCCCAATCATATACTTTGTTAAGGTCTCTTTGTAGAGCGTTCCTATCTTATCACAAGTAATTTCTCTACTTATTCTTGTGTCATCTGCGAAACTACTCACTACCGAATCCTTAACATTATTGTCTATGTCTTTAATCATAATAACAAACAGTATTGCAGCTAACACCGTACCTTGCGGCACCACCGGATATTACCTTGGCTTCATCCGATTTCTCGTCGTTTGCAATAACTATCTGTTTTCTGTTGTGTAAAAATTCTTTTAACCATCTTCCTACTTTATCCACGATATTGTGTTTTCTAATTTTCTTCTTCGCTAATATATTATGGTCTACTTTATCAAAAGCTTTTGCAAAGTCTAAATAAACCACATCTGTTTCATTTCCGCTTTTCATATTTTTGAATATGTTTTTTCACGGTGGACTAACAGTTGGGTTTGTGTACTTTTTCCGGTACGAAACCATGTTGTCCTTTATTAAACAAATTATTTTTTATTAAATGTTTCATAATATTTTTCTTCATTACCCTTTCATACACTTTCATAATATGTGATGTTAGACGACTCACAGGCCATATAATTACTTGCCTCTAGTCTTGATCCCACTTTTGAAAGTAGGGGTAATATATGCTAATTTGTGCTCATCATATATCTTGCCTGTATCTACACTTTGTCTTAATAATATTGCAAGTGGCTTTGCGATAGAATGAACTACTTTCTTTAACAAAATAGCAGAATTAAACCATCAGGCGGCCCTGCAGCAGCTCCAGTTTTAATTTCATTAATAGCCTGCACAATTATCAGCTTCATTAATATCTATCAGCTAAATTTATTCACTATTTTCATCCTTACTTCTATATCATTATCTTCATTATCTATTCTAGGGGTGAATTCTCTTCTTATATCGTTCTGCCAGTATGTTGCAAATTTCCTTTTTCATTCGTTAATCTCTTCAATTCTCAGAGGGCCTATTTCTATTCTTCGTTTATTCATCTTCTTCGCATATGAGTATAATAGTTTGGGGTTTTGCTTGATATTTAATAGGTTTTTTTCTTCCAGTCCCGTTTTTCATTTCTTTTGATTGTATAATCTTTTGTTTCTGCATTTTCTATCTTACTTTTTAGTTTCTATAAACTTTCCATGCATTTTTTTCTTTTGCAAGACCTTTTTTTCCACTTTCTGATTTTCTGGAACAAGATCCTTCTGTCTCTTGGTATGCATGAATGATGTTTACTTTCTTCTTCGGTATATATTTTTCCACTATTATCTCCAATATTTTATATAATATCTCCGTATTTACCCTTATGTCATCACTTACGAAAATGTTATCCAATCTTTGTTTAATTCTTCATTAATTTCTGACCATTTTATATTTTTTACTGTAGAAGTTGTATTTTCCATATCCTTCCCACTTTTTCATTTCTTGCTTTATCTCTATTTTCACTTGCTTTGGAATGAACTGTTAATTCTATGACATTATGGTCTGAAATACTCGCATTATAAACTATTATTTCTTTAACATAATTCATCTCGTTCACAAATACTAGGTCTAATAAAGTATTTTCCTTTCTTGTTGGCAGGTGATTTATTTCTTTGTTGAATGTTGTTTATTCTAGTAGCATTATCAAATAGCTTTTTCAATTGCCTCTTATCTTCTGCACTACTATACTCTCTTTTTATATGTATAAGTACAACCACAATCTCCTATTCGTTCTTTCCCATTCTAACGAAAGGAAAGTTGAAGTCACCAGATAGGAGAATAGTCCAGTCCTTTGTGATTTCTACATATATCATCCAATTTTTCAATTATTAAGTCAAACTCTTTAGTATTAGGATGGTCTATTATATTACTCTGTTCATCAATTTTTCAGATTCAAATTCTACCGCTATTAGTTCACATTCTGAGTTACTATATTTTCTCATATATTTTTCCTTTTTTTTGTGTCTTTCCATATATTGCGGTTCCCCCTTGATTCTATTTTTTTCTATCTGATCTATAAGTTGGAACCCTTTTATTTGATCATCATTCCAGTCTCTTGGGAATACCAGGTTTCACTTATATTCATTATATCTATTTTCTTTTCATTTTGGGGTTAGTTCTTCTAAGTACTCTATTTTTCTTTTTGAGTTACTCGTAACTAACCCTGCGCATTCATCACTATGATGGTTGCGTGTTTTTCTCCTCATTAATACTGGTAGTAATAGGATTTTCCCATGTCCTCTTTCCTGTTCTGGTATGTTGTTCTTTTTTTCATTTCCAGAAATTCCTGACATAAAAAATCCAACTTTTCCATAATATTTGATCTTCCTTCATCATAATTATTAATTTTGTGTCTGAATCTGCAATTTTCTCCTCCGTTTCTGCAATATCCTGCTTGCATAATAAATACAGTTATTATTCTCTTGAGTAGAATTTCGGAGCTGATGCTTTTGAAATTTTTTTTGCTGACACCTCTGCATATCTCATTGGTGGTTTCTTTGCTTTTTCTTTTCTTTTACCTGATATTCTTGATTTCTCTCTTTATTTGTTTCTTTCTTATTTTGGATTTTATTACTTGTTGGTTATTTATTTAAGATTATGATTCATGGCTACAGGTGCATATATTGCATTTTTTGTGTCGAACTTACATCCTTTTCCTTCTTTTAGGTTTTTTACATATTTTTGGATGCAGATCTCTGCAATCATCCCCATATCCATCTAAGTTAATGCACATTTTTTACATATATTTTCATAGTTTTGACATACCTTAGGATGTTTTGTAGTACATCTTTCTCCAAATCTCAATTCCCTCTTTTCAAAGGTTGCAAGATTTTGTCTTTCTTGTCTATTTTTTCCTCTTTCCCGTCATTGTATAGATCTGGGTAGAGCCTCTTCGGGATTTGCTTTTCTGTTGTCATATCGTAAGTTTATTTCTTCGTAGTATGCTGCTTTATTGCCTCATATGTAGTATCAATGAGTATCTCTGCATCCATACTTTTATCTTGTTCTTTGTTTTCCTTATTTTTTTCTGTCATTTCATTTTTGTTTACTTCTCTTCCGTTTTCCTCTTCTTCTTTTCTCTTCTGTTCTTCCTTCTTCTTCTTCGTTCTTCATCCTCAACTATTTGTAGATTCAATCTTGATTTAATAACATTGTCTATCCATGATAGACATGTTGAACAAAAAAATTCTTGTATCTTTTCTCAAATCTGTATTACCTCAGCACACTGTGGATGGGTCGGAATGTTGCATGCAGCACATTTTCTGATTAGGTTTGTGGATTGACTATGGCTATACAAACCACCTTACACAGTTTGCATGCTTTTGGCATTCTTTTTCCTAATGCATCAATTAGGCTTATTATTCACAAGATTCACCTTATTCGTTTTCTTTGTCGGATACTGTTGGTTTATGTACTACATTTCTTTATGAGTCTCTTGACCACTTTTGATTGGATTTTATTTTTCTTTGGTTTTTAACTTCTTCCTTCAATTATTTTCAAAGATGTTTCATTAGATTTGTTCCAGTTTGAAGGATTATATCCTTCGTAATATATCTATGAATTGCATTTTGTAGTCTTTTTGGTTGTTTAGGACTGTTGTTTTTGCTGATTTCATAGATGAGGACAATATCCGCCATTTCCCTTCCTGCTACCTCATCGTATTGCGAATCTGGCTAAACACAAGTTCCACCTTCAGCGCCTCTTCCCGCAGTTGGTTGGAACTTACTGCCATCTTGTTCTGATTTATAGTATTACACTTGATAAACTAACTTAGAAGACGCTTTATCCTACTATTTTCACACTAATCTTATCACCGATAGTTTCACGAACACTTCTAGATATTTCTCAAATTCTAGTCGTATGTTTAAACTTGTGATATCTGTTGATTATTGTGACTTCACGCGGGTACGTCTCACCAAAGCAAGATGGCTACTACGAGGAGAGCCATTAGTCACAGTTATATTTTAATGATTATTTTTATTATGTTTCGTTTTAATATTTGTTTGTAGAATTGGAATCGTTGCCTCTTAGCCCAAAATCATCCAGGGTCTGAAGAAAGTAATAATAATAATAATAATAATAATAATAATAATAATAATAATCAATAATCAATAATAATAATAGTATAATAATAATGAAAAGGCCTGAGACATTGAGTAAATCATTATATTTCTCTCTGTGTGTGTGTGTGTGTGGTGTGTGTGTGTGTGTGTGTGTGTGTGTGTGTCTTTTGTAGTAAATTTCTTGTTATA
>NC_061104.1:22540719-22548219 GCF_015104395.2 Macrobrachium nipponense
TTGTAAGCTTTATTTGAGAGTGGGACTTCATGTCAAGTCGAATTTGGGTATTTATTTCTTTATTTATTATCATTATTATTATTTTTTTCCGTATAAAGCTTATCCAGGAGTATTTATATAAATCTTCATATGTACTTTATATATACTGAGTCTTCATGTAAAATCAGTCTTTTGCACGAAGTAAAGGCTTCACTTAACACATAAACTTTATTGAAACTTTATCTAAATTGAAACTATGAAGTCAATTGTACAATTCAGTGTTTTAAGGCATTAAATTTACGTAGGACTTTGTTCAAACTTGAAGCTTTATGTGAAGGCTTTAAATAAACACAGGACATATACACTGAAGTCTTTATGTTAAAGTAGGCTTTGTAAAACCGTTAAGAAAATAATCGACGCTACCGTGAATTTTATAGTATAAAAGCAGAAAAGAAAAGAAAATATTTTGTTTTGACATGACCAGGAACTGACAGCCCATAGAGAATGTCCAATGGAATTCATCTATTGTTGGGATAAACATTCTCTGCCAAAATAGCAATGAAAATAACCCTTATGCTATATTAGCAAAAGATCGATTTCCGCTTAACCCTTTCGTCTTGGTATTTCACATATCGAATGAGACTCTCGCTCGTATTCCTTTGGGACGTACCTAAAGGGGAGTGCTTGTTCCTACGCTGTTTTTTTTTAATAACTTGTCATCTGACAATCAGAGTTCTGCCTTTGATATCAGATAGGGTTTTTATAGCGGTATACTTTGAAGGATGGGGAATATGTATAAAAGTTTAGAATAGAGAAATAGGATAATTATTTAGATAATGATAAAGATTATCTGTTTCATTATGCCATTAATGGTTAAACCAATATGATGCATTACATATGTTGTTAAAGCCTTTTATTGATTGCGCCATGAATTACATAATTCCATATTCACTCTTGGATTAATTTGGATACTGGTGGAAGTTTTAGTAATGCTGGTAATCCGGATTATTTGCTTGATGACGTCATTACAAGCATTACCAGTATATCATTTGTAAAACCTTTTTGTATTGAATTGTCATCATTTGTCATAACCTTATGTTCATTCTGAGGTAAATTGAGATACTTAATAAGGGTATTGTCTTAATTTCTTATAACCTTACGATCGTTCTTTGGCGAACTTTGGTGCTTTCTGAAAGATACGTTCATTTCTGAGTAAATACTCAAAGAATCTTAGTTCTAAAGTCCCCCTCCCCCTTTTTTTCAAAGAATCTTAGTTCTAAAAAAAAACCTTCCCCCTTTTTTTATATTATTTATTTATTTTTTTCTTTTTACCAAATGCCACCCTCTCGATTTGAGAGTCCTTCTGGCTCCCCTTTTGAAGGAACCTCTAGACCGTGCGTCCTCCGCCTTTAGGATGGGTCCGTGGGTCCGCCTTTGGGGATGGTTCGTCCCGTGACATTTTGACATCACACTCCAATGTTTATCTAGCGCAGATCCTGCCGAGATTCCTTCGAAGGGAAAATGGAAAACTCTTCTGTTAGTCCAACTGGCGTTGCGTGATCTTTATCTAGTGGTCATGGGGGGGAGGTGGGCAGGGGTGTGCTGGAATAGAGCGTAGGGGGTTAGGGGAAAGGGAAGGGGAAAACCTGCCTGTCTGTTTTTATAGTTTCTCTTGTCTGCTCATATCTCAAAAATCTATTGGCAGATTTCGGTTAAATTTTGCGAATTGGTGGTTATAAGCTCAGGAAAAGTTCATTAGATTTTGGGGTAATTTCGAATGCAGAGACAAGATTTTTTTTTATTGATTTTATGGAGAGTAGGGGTTATAGAGAGAGAGAGAGAGAGAGAGAGAGAGAGAGCCCCAAAGTTTCATTTTTAGCTTAATCAGGATAAGCCACAGCACAGCAAGAGAGAGAAAGAGAGAGAGAGAGAAATGAAATTTGGTTATAAGACCGACCAGTATGTAAGGAAAAACAAGCGAGAAACAAAAATTTAACTAATAAATCTTTACACCACAATGATATACAAAATATTTCTAAATAAATCTAAAACATTTCCATTCAAAAAAGTTCATAGAAATTTTGTTGCCTCGAAACTTCTAAAAAATTCAAATTTTATTGCGAACTAAATCATTCCAGGAGACCATAGGAGATTTTAACTCTTCGACTCAGAGAAAAATATTCCATTGTTTGAAAAGAATGGCAAGAGTATTTGCGACTGTCAAAATAAACACGAGCAGGATATTTGTCACGAACATCCGTCCAGGAACGGAGATAGAATGATGGTTTTAGGAAGAGAGAGAGAGAGAGAGAGAGAGAGAGAGAGAGAGAGAGAGAGAGAGAGAGAGAGAGAGTAGATCCTATAGTATCTCAATCCAGGGAAAGAGATAAAGAGATTTATGTATATATATACATACATACATACTACATATATCATATATATATATATATATATATATATATATATATATATATATATAGAGAGAGAGAGAGAGAGAGAGACAGAGAGAGAAGAATTGAGAGAGAGAGAGAGAGAGAGAGTAATAAATGCAGTTTGCCTTCGTCCAAATAAAGCTGGCTTTATGCCAGCACGATCTCCTGCCCCTTCTTCAGAGAGAGAATAAAAAATAATGCCTCCCAGCAATTTCGAATTAATTTGGAGCTCAAGTGATAATTATAGGCTTATTTTCGGAGGTATATCAAAAGAAGAAGGAGAATAGAGAGGGAAAATAAATAAACGAACGAACTAACAAGGATATATCAGAAGAAGAACAGACGTGTTCTTAAAGAACAAATAAACATGAAACTGCGAAATCATTTTTTTGTTCTTTTGGAAGGAACAGACGAACCATGCACTCATGTTTATAAACATGTCTAGACTGAAATGTACACTGGAAAATAAACCACATATTTGCTCCTGAAGAAGCAGGTGTTTATTGCCGCGCATGCGTGGAAAACCGTAGGCGCCGTTTTGCTTTCTTAAATGGCCAGGCGCTATCTACTTTCCAAAGTGCTTTCTACTTTTCGAAAGAGCTTTCTCTAGATCCGAGTACCGACTCAATTTTCCCCAAAGGCCATATAGATTAATGGAATCCACTCTTTCTAATGGAGGCCTTATGCCCCTTGGGGATATTAGGGAAGACGTTGTAACGCGTCGTCATTTCGAAAATGTATATTTAAAGTAGGAATGTACAAAAACTGTGTGTATTTGTATATTTGATTATGCTGTGCTGTGTACTAAGATCCATTCTAGTTAATGATCCACGCGCGCATGCGCACGCAGTAGTACTACTACCAGCGCCATCTCACCCGCAACGGCCATATTGGCTGATATCAACCGCCTCTAATAATATTCCAGTAGTTACGTTGATACGAGCCAGCTTGACAGAGATAGGCGCACGGACATAAATAACACTGGAGATAATATCGTCTCTGTCGCCTCCGATAAGCCTCCGGGTTCCAGAGCACAAGCAGAGAGAGAGAGAGAGAGAGAGAGAGAGTTAGAGAGTTAGACGCGTGGCTACTCTCAGTCTAGACCAATGTAGACCAATTTATTTTGATTTTCTCCGGTTCTGTCTTGAATATTTTATTAATTTATCGTACGATATATATATATATATATATATATATATATATATATATATATATATATATATATATATATATGAGCAAAAGACTAGTACTACCCTTTACATCACTGAAAACGGAGGTGCATTTAAGTGTGCTGTACCGTACCGCACTCTGATGTAATCCTTTGCCACCTCCTGTGTATTTACATTTCCCATGAATAACTGATCCACGACGGTACCTTATAATTTCTCGTGCTGACATAAGGCCAGCTAAATCCATAACAACATAAGCGCAGGAGGAGAGTGGCTTCATTATAGGTCTAGTTCTCCTTAGGGTTAAGATGCGCCGCGTCTGGATTCGGCATTAGAAATGCTCAGTAGACCTTTAGTCATCATGTTCCATATGGGGCCAACAACGCCAGTGATAAAAGCTTCTCATTTGTATGGATGACGATGGAGGCGACCTCCTAGCCCCAATATGGCGACCTGTTGTTCTCCATTCGCAGCCTATTAATGTTGTTGAACTTCGGAATTGAACTTGGGTCAGCCTAGATGTTGTGAAGGCGCGCTTCAAGTTGTGATAATAGACTTCATTTGTTTTGAAAGTGAAGGTGAAGCGTAGGATCCTCTAGTAGACTCATTTCCTTTTATACTTGCTTTTGTTTTGTGATGGGACAGGTCTAGTAGGCTCAGCAGTAGACTTGATTTCTTGTTGCAGGCCTGTAGGCCAAGATACAGATCATATTTCACCGAAGCTGCGTAGAAAAATCACCTTATTCTCTGCTTCCTTTCTAGAAACTTAATGTTTCAGAACTGTGAACGTAATTCCAATAATTGTATTCTAAATACAATTGATTTTGAGACATATTCCCGAATTCCTAAGCTCCAGACGTGCTGTTGAAAATGAGAACTCGTAAATGATGCCTCCACTTTTTAATTAGTGTCTCTGCATAAGTTTAGTCCCAATTAGCTCCAACTTGGAGCTTCCAGGAACCTGACATGCAAAAGTAGAGTTGAGATATCATCTCAGGTACGTTATCTAAATGGGGGAGGGTCTATTATCCCCCTCCCCCTTTCTAATGGGACCCCCTACCTCGACGGAGATACTTGTCACGTGTCTGCCTATCCTAATGTGGGCGGCTGGAGCAATAATTACTGAGGGATTATCGCCCTTAAGGGCACCTGGATTCCACGCCTAGCGATAGTCCAAAACTCAAGTTAACTCTGCGTGGGTATAAAGCGTTGATTTGCCCCTGGTTACTGATATTAGAGGCATACCCTGCTGGTACAGTAGGCCTATAGGGTATTATAGATCAGTAATAACCAGTGCCGTAACCATAATAGGCCTAGGTAATTAATACCCTCTTTATATATTGAATTTATTTGATATAGTATTCTAATTTTGTCAATTTTATTCATTTATTTATTGTATAATTATTATTTTTTTAATATTGTTAATCTTGAATGAACAGAGCATGAGGAAATTTCTCTCTCTCTCTCTCTCTCGTGTTGGTGTCCCGAGTAATGGCAGTTAAGGGCAGAATGAGCTGATTTACATAAGGCTAACGACTCCATTAGAAGTACTTGAGTTACCCCTGGGAGGTAATGGACGCCGATCAGAGAGAGAGAGAGAGAGAGAGAGAGAGAGAGAGAGAGAGAGAGAGAGAGAGAGAGAGAGAGAAATGAAGAATGAATATAAGACAAGAAAGAAGCAGAGAGAGAGAGAGAGAGAGAGAGAGAGAGAGAGAGAGAGAGAGAGAGAATATAAGAGGAAAGAAAACGGACTCAGAAACGCAAAGAAAACGTGAAGTGGGAATTACTGTGTAATAATTTATTTGTGTTTAGCAAAAGCATTCTGTCAAAGAAATTGATAAATTTCTCTTGCATGTTGTAGAGTGCTGGTTTATGAATTTATAACAAATATGTTAGATTATGAGTGGAATCTGGATTTCGTATTTGAGTTAAGTAGTTAATTTATCATAAATAAATAAATATATGTATCTTTGATATTTCGTTTGCGTTAGAATTAATTTTCAAATAATTGTGAAATGAAAATGTCAGTAAATTCGTTGGTGAATAAATAAATAAATTAGTTTTTCTCTACTAAGGCTTAGAAGAGATGCAAAGAATTAACGCTAATAACTTATATACTATATATATATTATATTATATATTATATATATATATATATATATAACGATATATATAGAGAGAGAGAGAGAGAGAGAGAGAGATGAGAGAGGAGAGAGAGAGAGAGAGAGAGAGAGATTTACAACTATTTTTCTCATTACCAGCACAAGTATGATGAAACATGCGTGTTTGAGAGGGAGAGAGAGAGAGAAAGAGATCTGTGTATGAATTGGAACACCCATGGACTTTGGACGTAAAAAGCGGGGCACAGGTGTCGTCAACAACATGCCCCCTCTACCAATCCCCCCCCCCATCCCTTCCCCCTCTCCCCACCCCCTCCCCCCCTTCCATCCCAATTTGCTACCTGATGTGAACCAGCGACAAGAGACAAAAGGGGTCTCTGCTTCTTATAATCCCCCTCCGTCTTAATCATAAATGAAGCTCGCGGGAGACTTCTGAAGAGGACCCTGGGGCTACACTCCAGCCCCTGGGTGGGTAATCCTCGGAAGGACATTTCTCTCGTGTTTACAGAAGGAATGCCGAAGAGAGAAGGAGGGAGTGTCGGTATTACAGAGAGATCTCCTGCAGGTAGGATGCCGATGGTACCGTAATGTTCAGTGACATTGTCCATGTGGCGAAAGTAATTGTCCATGTGGCGAAAGTAGTGTTGGTTGGTTGTTCCCCAAGGGGAGATTATAGCTCTGTAAAACAATTCCAGTAGCGAAAAGTCACAATAATAATGACTGAATGTTCCTTACTTTCCCTTGCGGGATTCAAACGCAAACACGGTGGAGGAGTGAGGTTTACGCTGGTATAGCATGTTGAAAATTGGTGCTAAATCCAACGATCTTCAATGACACTGATCATTAACCATTTGTCCTGATTGCGTCGTATGATCTAGTTATCTGTTATATTTTAGCTTGTTGTTTCTACATTTTGCTATAGGTAAACAACGTTGTTATTCTCTAGATTGTTGCAGAATTGAAATCGTTTTATTCTGAGACCCGTTTGCCACCTATTTTATCAACTTGGTCCAAAAATTGGCGACAAAAGGGGCGACAAATTCCCCCACATACCAGACAACACGATACTATAACGCCTCCCAAAGTGGTTATTGTCATGTAAATACATTTCACAACTCGCAGTTTATGACAAATTTATGGCAACTTTTCAGAAACTTATTAACAATTATATGGCAACTTTTCAGAAAGTTTATAACAACTTTATGGCAACTTTTCAGAAACTTTTTGGCAACTTTGAAGAAAGTTTATAACCACTTTATGGCATCTTTTCAGAAACTTTATAACAACTTTATGGCAACTTTTCAAAAACCTTATTACACTTTTCGATCGCTTTATGACGACTTTATGACAACTTTTCGGGAATTTTATGACAACTTAAAGCAACTTCTCAGCTACTTCGACAACTTTTCAGTAACTTTATAACAACTTTATAACGACTTTATGGCAGCAACTTTTCGGCAAAATTATGACAAATTTATGGCAACTTTTTGACGACTTTTTGGCAGCAACTTTAAAGCAGAATTGTGACAACTTTATGGTAACTTTATGACGACTTTATGGCATCAATATGACAAATTTTCTGCAAGTTTATAAGGGCACTTTTTGGCAGCATCTATTCGGCACCATTATGACAAATATTCTGCAACTTCATGACAGCTTTATGGCAATTTCTCAGCAACTTTATAACAACTTTACGGTCTGTCCACGTACTGACATTCATGTAGCAGGCGCCATAACGGGTTACTGTTTGATCTGAATGCAAAATCTATTACTACATTTATTTTTTTTATTGAGACGTTT
>NC_061104.1:22553219-22558219 GCF_015104395.2 Macrobrachium nipponense
ATATATATATATATATATATATATATATTAACGTGAAATACTTTATTTCCTTATAGACAGGCACTGAGGGAGAAACATATATATATATATATATATATATATATATATATATTATATATATATAATATATATATATATATATATATATATATAATTTATATATATATATATTATAATATATATAGAGAGAGAGAGAGAGAGAGAGAGAGAGAGAGAGAGAGAGAGAGAGAGAGAGAGAGGAGCAATTCCAGTCCCCCATTTAACACAACTAAAATTACCAAGCAAACTAACATAATCCACAGGCTGTTAACTCTTCGATAATTGTGTTATATCTCCTAAAGCCAATTAGCACGGACAATAATCCCACCGTCTCTCAGAGAGAGAGAGAGAGAGAGAGAGAGAGAGAGAGAGAGAGTAAAAACCAGACGGATTAAGTCTCTAATCACCATTTTCTGCTATCAGGAAATTGTTCATATCGAAGCGCTGGCAATTGCGTAGGCAGATTACAAACTTTTTTATTTTTTTTTTCTAAACCCGTTTAGATCACGCGTTCTAAATCCCGTTGGATTATCAGTTTCACTTCGGACGTGATTTTTGCGTTTTATTTCATTTATTCATTCAGTTAAAACGCTCAGGTTTTAAGGTTTAATTGGACTTTGCTTTCTCTGATATTAAACCTGAATACACCTCTTTTTATTTCACTTACTTATATTGAATACCATTTTTTTTCTATTTCTATTAGCTGCCGTCTTTATATTTCTATTTGTCATCATTTTCTGTTTATATGTACTCATTTTTCTGTTCTTCTGTGCTCTCATTTATCTATTTCTATTTACTGTCAATTTTTCCATTTCTATTTGCTATTATTTTTCTAATTCTATTTACTGTCTATTTTCTACTTCTATTTAAAATAATTTTTCAATTCCATATACTATATTTTTTCCCCACTTAATGTTATTTTGTTATTTCTGTTTACTGTCATTTTTCTATTTCTTTTTATTATCTCTTTTGTATTTACATTTTCTATCATTTTTCTATTTCCATTTGGTATCATTTTTCTGCTTCTATTTACTATCGTTTTTTCTATTTCCATTCGCTATCATATTTCTATTTCTATTTGCTATCATTTTTCTATCTCCGTTTACTATCATGTTTCTATTTCTATGTACTTTATTTCTTCTATTTCCTTTCCAAGCCATTCAAATAGGCCTATCCTACCCCGACAATTTTCATCCTTACCTGAGGCAGCCTATACCACTTGGCTATAATATACCCCATTGGTGTCATTATGCATTGCTTCCCCACTGGTTCAAACATGAGGGTATTTCTCTCTCTCTCTCTCCTCTCTCTCTCTCTCTCTCTCTCAAGTACATTTGCTCAATATCTTATTCAGCAAGCATTGATATTCTCTCTCTCTCTCTCTCCTCTCCTCGCTTTCTCTTTTCCTCTTTTCTCTCTCTCTCTCTCTCTCTCTCTCAAGTACATTTGTTCAATCTTTTATTCAGCATGCATTGATATTCTCTCTCTCTCTCTCTCTCCACAAACCTACACACAAAATAAAGTTGCTTATTATATCTCATTCAGCAAGCACTCTCTCTCTCTCTCTCTCTCTCTCTCTCTCTCTCTCTCTCTCTCTCTCTCTCTCTCTCAAAGCCATAAATTTCTAAAAATGTCGATTTTTATGGACTTCGATTACATCCCTGCGTGGAAGAAGACGAGATTGCCTCACAGGTACATAGCGATAATTGGCGATCTAAAATATGTATGTTTCAGTTTTTCGTCACTTTTAATAGTATCTATGATAGAAGTGTTATTATTACAGTGGTAATGAAGTCTGAATTATTATTGTTATCATTATTAGCGTCATCATTATATTACTGATGTTTGTAATTTGATGGTAATATGCTATGGTATCTATATATATATATATATATATATATATATATATATATATTATATTATATAATGTCATATATATATATAGTATATATTATATTATATATATATATATATCATAATATTACAATGTCGGTTTATAGTTATCTATATATATATGTGTGTATAGGTGTAGATATGACTATGAATATATATATATATATATATATATATATATATATATATATATATATATATATATATATATACCTATTTTCAGAAAGAGTAAGGAGAGTATATTTATAATGGTAACTAGAAAGAATTTGAAAACAGGTATTATGGTAGTATAGCGAATATTATATATATATATTATATATATATATATATATATATATATATATATATATATATATAATAGTATTTGTGTGTGTGTGTGTGTTCACTATGCTACCATAATACCTGTTTTAAAATCTTTCTAGTTTCCATTACAAATACATTCTCCATACTCTTGCTAAATAAAAACAGGTTTCATATCCTCTCCAAGGAGAACCATTTATAGGTAGGCCTATAGCGAGAGAGAGAGAGGAGAGAAGAGAGCGAGAGAAGAGGGAGATGAGAAAGAGAGGAGAATAGCAGAAGGAAGAAAGGAATGGGAGGGGAGGGTTGGTTTAGGCTAAGCCTCCTGTGATTTTACCCATCTTTATTGCCCAAGGGACGGGGTACTTTCATTAATATTCAAAGGGCTACAGCATATCATGTAGTGGTGAGGTCGGGGAAGGTGCCTGGCCGACTGTATCAAAATTACAGATTCTGAAATCGACCGTAAAATGTATTTATGAATGTGATATTTATTGCCTCGGAGAAATAAATCCACAGTTATGTATGGATGCATATATTTAAAATTAAATCCCTGCGCAGAGCTGTCTGGAATCTTGTCGGGAATCTGTTCGATTCCCGTTCTCAAAGGAGAGTCGAACAGATTCCTGGAGGCTTTATAGACAGATTTCTCCATTCAAGATTCTTGCTACTATGAGTTATTATTTTTTATTGCCTTATTCATCACTGTTTTTCTTACTTTCTGTAAATCTGCAGAAAACCCTTATGGACAGAGTTACCTGCTCTGAGAGAGAGAGAGAGAGAGAGAGAGAGAGAGGGTAGTTATATGAAAAGGTGATAGATAAATAAATATGAAGAAATAGAAAACAATATGTATACACCTGAAATTCCACAGCAGAGAACTGGAATGAATTTGCTCCACTCGTAAATATTTGCAGATCAGAAAATTTCACAAGTCCCTTAGGCGAACTAATCCATAATTTCCGGATATTCAATTGCCATACAATCTTAGAAATGAAGTGTTCATTGCCATTTTGATTCTATATCCATATCGACAAATGATTAAGGAAATACGAAGCAAAAATAAATCAACAGATAGACATTTGAAAAATGAAAAACGTGAGGATATTTGTAAAAATCAAAAGTATAAATGTTTATATTTATCAAGTCTTGACTTTAGCGCAAATGGAGGGAGGAATAATGTGTAATGGATATATTTAGGAACAATAGACTTCTCGAACGACGAACTATATGAAATGGGTAATAAGACATAGCAATGATTGTACTGTATAGATGAACAGAATTATCGAACGTCGAAATGTATAAAAGATTATAATATGCTGACTAAATTGATTAATGTATCAATTTAATCACAAAACGTATCTGGTAAATTATCAGCCCTCTCCAGTAAACATTCTGATAAATAATTTAAAATTATAGATAATTTAAAATAGGTAAAATTCACTTTTAAAAAGGCCGTCTCTAATAATATGCTGATTAAATTTATTCATATATATCAATTTGATCACAAAACGTATCTGGTGAATTATCTGTTCTCTCCAGTAAAGATTCTGATAAATAAAAATTATGAATAATTTAAAATAGTTAACAATTACTTTTAAAAAGGCCATCTCGACTAACAGAGTTATCTACACGAGTAACACGAAACAACTGAAAACAAGCGAAATTAAACTACACGAGCTGGCGAAGACAACACTGTCAATTGTCATCTCATGTTCAACCTGGGGTTTATACCATCAAGTAAAACCAGCTCCGTCAGTTTCTCTAGGGAGTTTCTCTCTCTCTCTCTCTCTCTCTCTCTCTCTCTCTCTCTCTCTCTCTCAAGTTTATTCCTTGTTTTTTGTTTATTGGAGTCGGTAACATTAAATCAGATGGGTTGAGTATTAGGTTACGTTCGGTTTTGTATGTGTGACGGGTTGGTCTTGTTTTTAATTTGGATGGTCCTTTTGGGGAAATGGAGGTAAAATTGAATATATTGTGATGAGAGTAGTCTGTTTATTTTCTGCCTTTTTTCAATGATGTATGTATGTATGTATGTGCAAAATGATAATGAATTTGAATATTTACATTTTTCATAATGTATGTGCAAAGTCGAGTTAAAAGTGAATATATAAAAAAAGATAGCCTTTATTTTTATGAATTTTTCAATGATATTGTGCGTGCATATATTATTTCTGTATACTTGTGTAGACAAATTTCTTTTAAGATTTATGTATGTATACATAAATCTATGTCAGCGGAAACACTTAAGTGCTATATATGCGTAAAATTTATTCTTTATGAATAATTTCCGTGGCTAGCAAACCTATACAAAAATTAAAACAAGTATCTCTGTTAAATTTTCGAAAAACTATTAAATAACCATGTAGTTCAATTTCATTCCATTATACTCGATTTAAATAACCCAGGTAACTTTAAAAGTATATATATAAAAAATTCAATATGTTTAAAACTCTGATTGCTTCATCGAATCCCGTGTGCAAAGGTTGAAGTCTGTGGCTGCTTTGAATTATTGCTCTATTATCTTTTATGTTTCTTTTTTTCAGTCTCTGCGCAGATTGGGTAATAGTTTCTCTCTCTCTCTCTCTCTCTCTCTCTCTCTCTCTTCTCTCCTCTCCTCTTCTCTCTCTCTTCGATCCTTCTCATTCTACTCTCTCATCTCCTTCGCCTCCTTGGATGTTTATGTTACTTATGAAATTAACATTTTGGAAGGCTGGTAAATTGTCGTGGCATTTTATGCTTTCGGTTAATTTTGGTTATAAATATGC
>NC_061104.1:22563219-22570719 GCF_015104395.2 Macrobrachium nipponense
CACAACCCCCTCCCCCCAAAATAAAAAGAAAACGAAAGAAAGTTACGGAAAGAAAAATACATTACGGAAGAAAGAGTTCTCGGGAAAATCAAATAAGAGGGAAAGTTGTCATAAATTTAGCCAGACCGGGACTTGATGGTATTATAACTTTGGGTTCTCGAAACCCCCGAGTTCGAAAACTTAGGTGGGAGAAAACTCGCCGGTATCTCTCGTCGTCGTCCTTCGTGAGTCGGAAATGCTTTCTTTTTTCGAAAGGTATTCTCCTTTCTTTTTCTCGAAAGTTATTCTCCTTTCTTTTTTCGGAAGTTATTTTCCTTTCTTTTTTCGAAAGTTATTCTCCTTTCTTTTTTTCGGAAGTTATTTTCCTTTCTTTTTTCGAAAGTTATTCTCCTTTCTTTTTTCGGAAGTTATTTTCCTTTGTTTTTTTAGAAAGTATTTCCTTTCTATTTTCGAAAGTTAATTTTATTTTTTTCGAAAATTATTCAACTCTATTTTGGAAAGTTATTCTCCTTTCTTTTTTCGGAAATTATACTCCCTTCTTTTTTTCGGAAGTTATTTTCCTATCTTTTTTCGAAAATTTATCCTTTGTGTTTTCGAAAGTTACTCTCCTTTTTTCGAGTTATTTTCCTTTCTATTTCGAAAGTTATTCTCCTTTCTTTTTTCGAAAGTCATTGCCCTTTCTTTTTTCGAATATTATTTCCCTTTCTTTTTTCGAAAGTTATTCTCCTTTTTTCGAAAGTTATTTCCTTACCTTCTCTTTCAAGTTTAGTATTCATACGTAAGTTCCCTTCTAGTTATTCATACCCAGTGCTCCTTCCCTGATCATTCATTTAGAAAGTATTATTGCATTGCATTATTCACTTTCAGATGTAATAGATGGCTTATAGAACTCATCTTGTAGTATAGTTATACATTTCCATTCCCTGGACATGAATGATATATACGAAGAGAAAGCGAAATGAATAAGCGAAAGGTGATGTTAGAATATTGATTAGAAACTGGGAACTCTCTCTCTCTCTCTCTCTCTCTCTCTCTCTCTCTCTCTCTCTCTAAATGTGAAATTAAAATGTTTAAGTTGCAAGAGAGATAGAGTAAGTGTTAACTATTTTACACATTCCTGTACGCTCTCTACACGATCTACACCCCCTCCTACATCCCCCAAGACCCTCCCCTACACCTCCAACACCCTCCTTCGAGTGAGAGGGCAAACCTCAGTGAGGGCCATGTGTGTGTGATTTATGTAAGGATAGATTTACCCCCCCCCCCTCCCCTTCTTCCCTCTTCACTTCTCCCTTCCCTCCCGACTACCACACCCCCCCCCCAGCCCCCACCCCTCCCCGAAAATATACCGGTACCGGCGAATAGACAAAACCTGCGGTTGTTGTCTCATAGACTCCGAGCACAGAGAAGACAGCGAGCTCACGCTGGTAGAGTATTTGTCACCTGTACTTCTTCTTCTTCTTCTTCTTCTTCTTCTTCTGCTTCTTGTTCACTTTTCGTGGTTCCTCTGTTGGTCTTCTGTTCTTCTGTTGGGTGGGCCTTTCTGTCTCCTCTTTCTTAGATTTCTCTCACTTTGATTCAGTTCCGCTGTTATTGTTCTTGTTGTGATTATTATTATGTTGGTATTTGTTATAGTCTAATACGAATGTTGTAGTGGTTTATACTTAGTTATAATGTTTTTTTTTTTCGTAATTTGTGTTCGCTGTTATTCCCTTGTTCGTAAGTCATGATTCTTCGAGTGCTTTTGTTTGCTGTTATTTGCTTCATTCCTGTTTTATTTGATTAATCTATTTTTTTATTATTTGTTTCTTTGATATGAGCCAGTCTTCTCGAACGAAACTTTATAAAGTATGTTTTTTCATTTTTTTTTGTCTCGTTTCATTTATAATAATTGTCCTTTGATTTCTGTTCAATTATCATTCTTTCATTTCCTCCCTCCTCCTCCTCCTCCTCCTCCTCCTCCTCCTCCATAAAATACCAGTTTTTTCCCTCATTTCATTTATATTAATTGTCTCTTGATTTCTTTTCAGTTATCACTATTCTGTCATTTCCTCCTCCTCCTCCTCTTCTTCCACCTCCTCCTCCTCCTCCTCCTCCTCCTCCTCCGCCTCCTTCCTCCTCCTCCTCCTTCCTTCTTTTCTTCTTCTTCTTTCCCAGTGGGTCATGGCGAGGTAACTGTCTAAAAGCTATTTATATAGAGAAACAAAGCGATAGAAATCTGCCTTATAGGCCCTTCGGTTTGCCTTTGTGAAGAACCAGTATGTATGATTGAGAGAGAGAGAGAGAGAGAGAGAGAGAGAGAGAGAAATTATTATATAATGTATGTGGTCATATTTACATGAATTTTGTGTGTGTGTGTGGAGAGAGAGAGAGAGAGAGAGAGAGAGAGAGAGAGAGAGAGAGAGAGAGAGAGAGAGGAGAGAAAGAAATTTATATATAAATGTATATGATTATATTTATATGTATTCTGTGTGTGTGTTTTTGGTGGAGAGAGATTATTATTATATGTAATGTATGTAATCTTATGTATTGTGTGTGCATGTATGAAGAGAGAGAGAGAGAGAAGAGAGAGAGAGAGAGAGAGAGATTGAGAGAGAGAGAGAGAGAGAGAAATTATTATATAATGTAAGTGGTCATATTTACATCTATTTTGTGTGTGTGGCGAGAGAGAGAGAGAGAGTGAGAGAAAGTTATATATATTACATATATATATATATATATATATATATATATATATATATATATATGTATATATGTATATTATATGTATATTAGTATATTATATTTATATGTATTCTGTGTGTGTGTGTGAGAGAGAGAAAAAAAAAATTATTATATATAATGTATGTAATCTTATGTATCTGTGTACATGTATGGCGAGAGAGAGATAAAGATAAAGTATATATGTATGTGGTTATATTTATATGTATTTTTTATTTTTTCTGTGTGGAGAAAGAGAGAGATTATTATATAATAAGAATGTGCTTTTATTTTTATGGACATTTTCTGCATGATGTGTGTGTTTGCAGAGAGAGAGAGAGAGAGAGAGAGAAGTTTTATATATAAATGTATATGATTATATTTATGAATCTGTGTGTGTGTTTGTGGAGAGAGGAGAAAAAAATTATTATATGTAATGTATGTAATCTTATGTATTGTGTGTGCATGTATAAGAGAGAGAGAGAGAGAGAGAGAGAGAGAGAGATGAGAGAGAGAGAGAGAGAGAGAGAAATTATTATATAATGTAGTGGTCATATTTACATCTATTTTGTGTGTGGCGAGAGAAAGAGAGAGAGTGAGAGAAAGTTATATATACATATATATATATATATATATATATATATATATATATATATATATATATATATATATATATATATATATTATTATGTATGTGATTATATTTATATGTATTCTGTGTGTGTGTTTGTGGAGAGAGAGAAAAAAAATTATTATATATAATGTATGTAATCTTATGTATTCTGTGTACATGTACGGCGAGAGAGAGAGAGATAAAGTTATATATATGTATGTGGTTATATTTATATGTATTTTTTATTTTTTCTGTGTGGAGAAAGAGAGAGATTATTATATAATAAGAATGTGCTTTTATTTATGGACATTTTCTGCATGAGTGTGTTTGTGTTTGCAGAGAGAGAGAGAGAGAGAGAGAGAGAGAGAGAGAAAATGGAAAAGTTATCACGAGTAATTTGCCATTCATGTACCCACCCCAAGAGCACAATCGCCAGACGCAAGATCGTCTCGAAAGTACCCAGGAGGGACCCGAATCGTAAAATGTCAATTATTCGAGATTATCAGAAATCCTCTGTTGCTTCCGCGCGCGCAAGTCGTTTTGACCCCTGTGTCGGTTGACCTCTGTGACCTGAGAGGGAAGAGGGTCGTATCCTGCAGCTGTTGCTGGATCTTCTTTTTCATCTTCTTCCTTTCACGATCCTTCACGTCCTGAAGGAGACTTTTCAACGATAGGAGTTGATGTAGGACTTTTGTAATCTCAGTTATGCAAGAAAAGTAGCTATTGATGTATGAAAAAGGGTCTTGTGGAAATGTTGGAATTGGCTATTAAGAAAGTTTTATACTTAGGGATATTATTTTATCTCTCTCTCTCTCTCTCTCTCTCTCTCTCTTGCTGCAGTGGTGCTTATCCTGAGTTAAAAAATTAAAATTTGCGTCTCTCTCTCTCTCTCTGCACTGAGATTTACCTTCATTCAGAATTAAAAAATGAAACTTATGAGCTCTCTCTCTCTCTCTCTCTCTCTCTCTCTCTCTCTCTCTCTCTCTCCACTGAGATTTACCTTCATTCAGAATTAAAAAATGAAACTTATGAGCTCTCTCTCTCTCTCTCTCTCTCTCTCTCTCTCTCTCTCTCTCTCTCTCTCTACCTCCACCTGTGCTGCGGTTATCTTGATTCAGAGTTAAAAGTTGAAACTCTCTCTCTCTCTCTCTCTCTCTCTCTCTCTCTCTCTCTCTCTCTCTACCTCTACCTCTCTCTCATCGAAGACAACCCCAATTTTCTTCCATCTCCAGTCAACCCAGCACCACCTCGGGTCTAGATAATCCCATTAGAATGCCGGTCCCGTCGGCCTTCGTTAAAAAAAAAAATTCCCCGATACTACCATTGATACCCAATACCATTAAATCCCTTTTGATGGGCAAAAGGGCAGTTAGCAGCCATCTCTCCAATTATTATCACGGGGTTTACAGCCCTATCAGCTACCACGGATTATGGCCGTTTCTCGAGATTTGCAATTACGTGTTTTTCATCCGTCAATTTTTGCGGTTGACGTGGATGATGGCTGAGGAGGATGGATGCTGGGAGGAGGGAGAGGTGTTTCGGGGGGCTGAGAAGTGGATGACTCATCGCCTTATGGATGAATGAATGAGTCGGGATTTCATTGAGAGAAGGGAGAGATGAGTTACTGAAGATGATTTCCAGATTCTTTGGGTTGGGGTTGATTCGTGAATGATTTTTTTTTTTTATGTTTTGTGTTTGTATTTATTTATTTATATTAGTTTCATTCAGTACAGAACGGTTTCTATGACAGTGTTTTGCTTTGTAGATGTAAATAATAATAATAATAATAATAATAATAATAATAATAATAATAATAAATAATAAATACCGGCAAAACAAAATACCGCAATTATTTGTCTTCATTACTAAAGAAAATGTAATTAATTATACTTGCAAGAGAGCAGTGCTTAGTACAAAGCAAAATAGAAGAAAAAAGTTAAGATAATAATAATAATAATAATAAATAATAATAATAATAATAATAAAATAATAATAATAATAATAATATAATAATATAATAGAGTAGCTTTAAAAGTGTGTAATTTCAAACGACCAGTTAAATTTGATTCAAGTTGCATATTACAGCTTAAGAATTTTAAAACGATTTAAAAGGATCTCTTCAATAAATAACTAAATCAATACTTCTTTCAACTATTTTTTTATAAAGGTTTGTTCGATGAGCAAAGCAAAGTCACCTTCTGACGCTCACTTAAGGGATCGGATCCAACCTCGCCCGAGGGACTTTGGATTCTATATATGGTCACCTTACGTACGATTCGGCACCATTTAAAGGCTCCCTTTAAATTGATTCTTACCTTGAGAGGAGGAGGAGGAGGAGGGGAGAGAAGAGAGAAGAGAGAGAGAGAGGAGAGAGAGAGAGAGAGAGAGAGAGAGATCTGGGAACTTCCATATTTGGGAGCATCTCGATTTGTTCAAGACGAATAAGGATCTCTCTCTCTCTCTCTCTCTCTCTCTCTCTCTCTCTCTCTCTCTCTCTCTCTCTCTCTGCTGATGATCCTAATTGGTTATGACACTATTGACAGAAAGGGGAATGTGCTGATTGACAACCTTTATTGCGCATGCGTCAAGGAACTATAGGCTTCTTAAGTAATCAGTATATAAGTCCGTATTTGGTAACGATTCTTTAAAACATCCAAGAAGACGATTGCCACTGTACCTATAACGTCCGTGGCTTTACTGATGAGCCATCTATCGGCTAACCGCGGATGGGACCATCCCAATGGTCTAGAGAGAGAGAGAGAGAGAGAGAGTTACAAGGATTAGGATGTCTCAAAGACTTGTTATTGTCCATCCGAGGAGACATCGTGTGTACGCTGATATCTAGGAGCATAATGATTTTGTCTAGCTTTCTTTTAAACTCTTTCACACATGTTGCTGTTTACAACTTCTTGTGAGAGAGAGAGAGAGAGAGAGAGAGAGAGAGAGAGAGAGAGAGAGAGAAGGGGGGGGGGGAAAGAGTTCATAATGCAATAAACTTTAAGTGTGGTTTGTGGACATGGAAATGTACAAGAGAGAGAGACGAGAGAAGAGAGACGGGGGGGGGGGGGATGGGTGACGGAAGGAGAGACGAGAGAGAGGATAGAGAGAGATCGGCCCATCCTCCACTCTACGGGAGGTCCCAGATGTTGAGACCGAAAAAAAAAAAAAACCTTCCCTGTGTCACCTGGTCTCGTGGGGCCTTTTCGGTCCCATTTTCGGTACCTGTGGGTTCTTAATTGATGTGTTTGTGGGTGTATGTGACTTTGTTTGTTTGTGGGTGTATGTGACTTTTGTTTGTGTATTTTGATTTCTTGAATATTTTCCACTTACGAGCATATTAAATGTTCTGTTGAATTTGCGTTTCTGCTATACTTCAGATATAGGATTTTATTGATGAGAAAAATAATAATAATAATAATAATAATAATAATAATAATAATAAAATAATCTCAATAATAATTAATAATATATAACTATGGATTTTAATGTGTACAGCAAGATGGATATTACTTAAGTAAACTGTTATATTAGTTAAGAAAGCTCTCCAAACATTGATGTGTGTGTGTGATTTACATTTATATGGCCACAACTCTCTCTCTCTGTCTCTCTCTCTCTCTCTCTCTCTCTCTCTCTCCTCTCTTCTCTCTCATCAAACCTGATTAATCTGCCATCTTCTCAGGATGCGATGCAACGTCGCGCTGACGGTCGCGGGTCAAAGGTCAAGGATTTCGGGGTCTTTGCCAATCTCAGTCTGGAAGTTAATTCCCCTCTTTTTTTATGTATTTAATCTAATCCGATTACGTCCTGGAAGGGGGAATGTTTAAGGGGAGGGGTGTTGGGGGGATATAAAGGGGGGAGGGTTTCTGGGGGGTTACGGAGAGAAGGACGTTTATTTTCTCTCTCTCTCTCTCTCTCTCTCTCTCTCTCTCTCTCTGTTCAACAATTCATCTTATAAGCATTAACATCTTAGCTATCATACTCAATAATGTTGTATTCTAAAAATCCAATATTTTTTGGAAAATGTATAGGCTTACTTTTTCTGAGGCAAAAAAAAAAATCCTTTTCCTAATTTTTTTCAAAAATGTAATCCACTCTTCCCTTGTAAATTACCCCTCCCCCCTTCCCAAAATTACACTTAAATCTTTTAAATAACCTGGGGGGTGGGGGGGGATGATAAACAAGAACCA
>NC_061104.1:22575719-22640719 GCF_015104395.2 Macrobrachium nipponense
TGAGAATCATAGAGAATTTATAAAAAAAAATTATATTTCACTTTCTGTAATTCGTCTCCATATTGCTTCTCATCTCTCTCTCTCTCTCTCTCTCTCTCTCTCTCTCCTCTCTCTCTCTCTCTCTCTATATATATATATATTTTCTATCCTCCTCCCCCCTCCTCCAGTTTTTATTCATATCTTCTTCCTTTCCTTTTCCTCTGTCTCCTATAGATTCCCCCTTTCCCTCCCCTTCTTCCCCCTCCCCCTTTCCTTCCTTCCCTCTCCCTCCCTCCCTCCCAATTTCGTGTCTTCTCCCTCTCCCTATTCTTCTTCTTACCCAAAGCACTTCGTTGCCTGACTTCCCCGAAGCTCCGCTGACAGGCGCATCGTGTCTAATGCTCTGTTTTGCTTCATTAAAAGAAAAAAAAAGTCTGTTACTTTTACTTTTGTTAATTATTTCTAAACTGTAATTAAGCTTAAATGGATAGTATATCCTTCACCTCAGTATGTATAATTGCTACTTTGCCTAAAGCATTATTAATATTATTGTTATTAGTATTATATATTGTTGTTTATTTATATAGTTCTGCTTTGTATCGTGACTTGACTTGTGCAAGATTCAGTCATGTTTTTATTATTATTATTATTATTATTATTATTATTATTATTATTATTATTATTATTATTAATTTTCCCTTGATGTTCATTTTGCAGGTGAGTGAGATGCTGAGTTATGATCCTGGCCGTGAGTAGATACAAAAATAATTGTAGATAAGTAGATAGAATTTTAAGTAGATTATTTTGTCGGTTGTTCTTGAGTATCCTGTTGCTGTATCTCGTAAGTATCTTCATACTTGATTATTTTATTAAGTATCCTGTTACTTGATGTTTCGGTTAAGTATCTTAAGTATATATGCTACAGCTCGCTGTCTTGTATGTGTTACCCCGTTACTTATCTTGTTACTTAAGTTTCTTTTTACTTAAATAATTCTGTAAAGTATCACGTTACTGAGTAGTTTTGGTGAAATATGTCACTTGAGTTCGAGGTTAAGTATTCTGCTACTTAACACATCAGTTAAGTATCCGGATACGTAGCTTTCCATTAGTTACTTATAAAGTCTTGATTGTCCTTTCTGTTACTTAATGTCTCGTTTAAGTAACAGAATACTTATGTGAGATATTTAAGTAACAAGACCCCACAACCTGGCACCAACTCTTAATTATGTGTGTAATTATAACCTCACTTGTTAGCCGAATCGATAACATCACTGACGTCCTGATTTCTTCTCTGTCCGCTGGGCAGTGGTTCGAACCCACGAGAGGACGAAATTATTATCATCTAAAAAATTCCCCTTCGGTTTACATATATGAAAATATATTAATTCCGAGGTAGCTCGAATTGGATATTAAAGGACATTTGTAGCTCGAATAATATATATATATCTATATATATATATATATATATATATATATATATATTATATATATTATAATATATATGTGTGTGTGTGTGTGTGTGTGTGTGTGTGTGTATATATATATATATATATATATATATATATATATATAATATATATATATATATATATATGTATATATATCACGTGAACATAAAATTCCTTGCACGTTTATTTTATGGAAGCTGACTAAATGAACAAGTTTAAAACAGACATTATTTACAATGGATCTTTCCCACGTGCTTATGTAACATTAGACCACATATTGTCTGTTTATATTTACAACTTCCTCGTTCTGTCTGCGTTACACTTTTTTCGTATCTTCCCAGCGCGTTCAATTGGTTAGTTCTGTTTTGGGGTGAAATGTTTACAACTTCCTTCGTCTCATTGTTTCATTTCTGGAGCTTTTTTTAGGTCTGAACAGCTTGTTTGTTGGTTATATGCTGGATTTAACGGGATTTTTTTATTTTCTATTGTTTGTGATTGAAGGTTTAAGCAAACCACTCCCAACGCATGCGCCTCTTTTATTTATTTATTTATTTGTTATTTATTTATTTACATCATTATTTGTTTTTTATTTATTTACCTATTTATTTATTTATTTTTAGCGCATACCCAGACGGGAATGACTTCAAATGAATCTCTGACATGTAGGTGATTTGAGAGAGAGAGAGAGAGAGTCGCGTGCGGATCAATCACGGTTTCTTTTTAAAATATTTGAAAATCAAAGGACAGATTACAAACGAGAAAACGTGTAGACAGATTGACAGACAGTGACAAATAGCAGACAATTTGACTGACAACTGACAGTACAGTTAGGTGAGAGAGAGAGAGAGAGAGAGAGAGAGAGAGAGAGAGAGAGAGAGAGAGAGAGAGAGAGAGATGATCTTTATCCTGTTAATTATAGGAGAGGTGGACGGATCTTGTCATGCTTTTGAAATCAACTTGACATTTTGACGTAAGGTTTCATTTTCCTTCTGTCGGTTTGTGCTTATGGGTTACGAACAGAATTTTAATTCTGATGGGTGTTTTGATGGCAGAAGTTTTCTGTATATGTATAAAAGTGTATTTGTGTATATGTGCAAGTGTACATCGTCGTCACACATATATACACACTTACGCTACATGTTCATACTCATATATTTCGTATTTTATCATTTCTATTATTTTAAACTGGTTCCACAATGTATCCCTATTTACGTATGAAATCCTCTCTCTCTCTCTCGTAAATGCCTAACATACCATACCTTTCACCACATGACCCATAACAGTTTACCTCGTCAGACTAGAATCTCCCCCCACCCCCTTCCTCTCTCTCTCTCTCTCTCTCTCTCTCTCTCTCTCTCTCTCTCTCTCTCTCTCTGGTCAGGCCGCGGGTATACTTCGAAACCTGGTATCGAGAAGGCATGTTTTAGCGATGGGTATCTTTCGTGGAGATTGGGTTTCGAAAGAGATTGTGGTCGTCTGGTCATGTCAGATATGTGTCACGTCAGACATGTGTCATGTCAGACATGTGTCACGTCAGATGTGTGTCACGTCAGATATGTGTCATGTCAGACGTATCGGGTCAGACATATATCACGTCTGACTCGTGTCATATCAGACACGAGTCATGTCAGACATGTGTTACGTTAGACATGTGCCATTTCAGATATTGCCATGTCAGACATTTGTCATATCAGACACGAGTCGCGTCAGACTTGCGTCATGTCAGACACGTGGCATATCAGACTTGCGTCATGTCAGTCAGACTCGTGTCACGTCGGACTCGTGTCACATATGATATGAAAAATCGCATAGGAAAAAAACAAATAAAATTTCCCTCATAAACAAAATAAATTATGAATAAGGGGAAACCGATGCCAACCAGCCCAAAATTAATGGTCCTCCTGGGCTGGCCTTTCAACCCCCAATGGCGACCTCGTGCACCCATGGCCATTTTTGTGCAGGTACCGAGACCTCCCCACTCCCCCTCTCTTAACCCCTCCCATCATCTCCCCCTTCTCCTACCTACTCCCCTTGATTGTACAAATTACTGGGAAGGGTGTTTTTGCACGAGGAAAATAAGGAAAATTCGTTTGTTGTGCCGACTTGACTGTATCTATTATGCCCAAACCCTGCTTTTCCCGTCCCTTCTCTGGGAAATCGGTGAGTTTCTTACCTCCTTCGTTTATTACCCTTTTGGAATCTGTTGTCGTTGCCCTTTTGTTTTTGTGGTGATGTGTTTGTCGATGGCATATTCCCGAGTACCCATTGCTGGGTTTACGTTTAAGTGGGTGGAGATATATGGTGCTTTTGGTCTTGTTTTTGTATCTGTTCGCGAACATGCCTCGTAACGGAGTGTTGCTTCAGTGTAATTTATCGCCTTAATTTGATTAGCCTGTATGATATCAATATCTAGTTTGATGACGATGAATTTGACCGCTGGCTTTTAAGTCAATCTGTGAACCACGTTGTAGTTTTTTTTATTTGTTTTAACCCACTCTTGGCAATTTTTGCGCACAGTGGGATATCAAAATCGAAAAAATGAATCCATTTAAAATCGAAGTTTTTGACATGTAATTCGCATCAGTTATTGCTTTAAAAAATTACCTCTGTTATCCATGTCAGTTCGCTCGACATTGATAGAATATCCCACTTTCAGTCAACGAAGGCAGGATCTCTCTCTCTCTCTCTTTTCAGATGCCAACATAAGTTACAGATGGTTCCTGGTGTAAGTGTATGCGATATTCCTACTTCTGCTTGCATAACATTTTGACCTATTGTTTACAGAAGATCCAGTTAAATTTTACGTAAGATTCCTATTCAAGTGTAAAAGTATCGTGAATTTGAAGATTCCCGCAAAAGCTTAACGAAAGATTCTGACTTCAATGTTGCTGGAGATTCCTGATAAAATTGGGAAATTTGACGTAGGATTCTTAACCCAAGTTTACATTAAGTTCCAACTTGATGTGAATGACATTTCCAACTTTCATTTAATGAAAAATCCCACTTAATATTCCATGTATAAGCTTCCCAAGGAAACTTAACGTGAATTTTCCATTTAATCTGAGTCAACATTTTCAACTTTAACTTAATGAAAATGGAGTAACATTCTCATCTTTAACTTAATGAAAATTGAGTAATATTCTCATCTTTAGCTTAATGAAAATTGAGTAACATTCTCATCTTTAACTTAACGAAAATTCCCACCGCGAAAGCCACACATCAGAATCCTACTCCAGACCGTAGAAAGATTCCAAGATTCCACCTCAAGCTTACGGAAGACCCGCTTTCGACTTCATACAAACCTCAAAGAACCTTTCCGTCCGAGTGACTTTTCCCTTATGCCATCAACAAAAACGCCCACTCAGCATTTCTCTCGGAATGAAGAAGTCTTTGTCCGGTTGAATTTTATGCGAGGTCGCCACGCCTTGGGTTACGCATTTAAAAGACGAATTTTCTTCGGGTTTCGAGGTCACGGTTTTAGTGGAATTTATCGGTTTGTGAAAGACAGATCCGGACAAAGAAAGGACTTTTTTTTTATGTGGGGAATGAATTGTCTCATGTTATTATTCTCTTTGGTCGTCAGCCATGTCAAATATATTCTAGTTTGTGTCTTTCTGTCTGTCTGTCTGTCTGAAGTTGTTTAAATTTTGGGTTGAAACCGGATATGGAAATCCGGTTTATATATATATATATATATATATATATATATATATATATATATATATATATATATATATATATATATACTACTTTCTTCTTTTTTACCTTTTTGTTCCTTCATTGCTTTCAGTATTTCACTGTATTTGTTTTATGTTTTGCGTCTTTATAGTATTTCTTTCTGTAATATTTTTGTAACTCTTTATTTTCACTCTTTTCTGTAATTTGTGTATTTAGCACGAAAAGAACGCTAAAACATTCTACACTTTATATCTTTAGCTTACTTTCTCTCTCTCTCTCTCTCTCTCTCTCTCTCTCTCTCTCTCTCTCTCTCTCTCTCTCTACTCATCTCTCTCTTAATATTTATTTCCCAAGAATCTCTCTCAATTATTTATTTTATTTATTTATTTATTTTTTATTTATTTACTTATTTATTTATTTATTGATTCAAAACTACTTCTACCTTAGTTTGCTGTTTTTATGCATACGATAAAAATAATAATGCTATAATTATTATTATTCATTATTAATTTACGTCCTGTCATCAACCGAGGCAGACTATGAAACAAAGGCTTTGAAATCACATCAAATTCGAACTGCAGCGGCGAAATATTTCAGCGACCTATATTGTCGACCCCCCCCCCCCTCCCTCCCCTAAACCCCACCACCACCACAAAAAAAAAAAGTTGGACAGGTTTATGACGCATGACGGGGGCATTATGCCCAGTTCAAATCGAGCATATATATACGGTTCCTGTAACGAACTCATCTGTCTAACTCCCCAGTCGTTTTTCCAGCCGTACATCTCTCCATGGATTGCGATTGTCAGACCTCGCAATAATAGATTTGATAATCCGTCTATGCAACTGCAGAATAAATTGGTGCGTTTATGCGGTTTTCAGCCTGATTTGCAGTGACAATTGCAAAAGAGATTAATTTAAGAATGTTACTTTTTTCATATTGTTCAATTTTTTTTTTTTTTTTTTTTTTTTTTTTTTGTTTTTTTTTTTTTTTTTTTTTTTTTTTTTTTTTTTTTTTTTTTTTTGAGAGCAAAAATGCAGATATATTTGTTTTGTGTTTGGAGAGGCTGATTGAAAGCGTTTCAGCTCGGAATTTTGGTTTGTGCGTGAGAGAGAGAGAGAGAGAGAGAGAGAGAGAGAGAGAGAGAGAGAGAGAGAGAATATCAGCCACAAAACGGGTACACTGGGAAAGTGGTTTCTCGTGTTATTGGTAATATCAAATCGTCACGTTTGAATTTATTTCACGGCCTCTACACAACTGACGAGATTTAGCCTCCCTCATTGACAATCCATTACTTCCAGGTGTCAAATCTGCTCCCCTATCCAACCCCCCAACCCCCAACCCCCTGTCCACTTCCCCCTCCCCCTCCCCTCCCTCACCCCAGACACACCCACCAGGACTCCCCCCCACATACGTGATGACAGTCACTTCATGAAGTTTCGTCAATATGACTGCATGAAAACACTGAGTGAAAGAATGTCTTTATTTTTCCGGTATTTTTTATTGTATTTTTAGAACCTTTTAGTTATTTGAATTTTTTTTTTCTTTTTTTTTATCATGTTTGCTAAGTCGTCGTTCGTCCGTCATGAGTAAATTTACACAGTTATTTTATATATGTTTTTCTTTGTAAGTATTTCAAGGATGCAATTTTTCTTTTTAGAACCTTTTTAGTTCACTGATTTTTTTTTATCATGTTTGCTAAGTCGTCGTTCGTCCGTCATGAGTAAATTTACCTCAGTTTATTTTTTATATGATTTTTTTTCTTTCTAAGTATTTCAGTAATGCAGATTTTTTCTTTTTAAGTATTTCAATAATGCTCATTTTTATGTATATTACTTTTTCTATGATTTAACGAATTACTGATCAAGAATTCGTATACCCCATTCTGAAATAGATAATTATTTATTTATGCTTAAATACAGCATTATTTATTTGACTTTTGAAGGAATTATTATAAAGCTTTCGGTAAGATAATTCTTCGTCAAATAAATTCACATGTTTATTTTGGTAAGTTGGAAATCGTTTCTTTAAAATCTCGTCAATCCATTGTTCTTGAATTTTATTGACTCCAATTATTCCAGAATTACATGAACTTTAGAAGGTATAAAAAATTAAGAAAAAGAAGGATTTTTAAATAAAAAAAAGGGTTTGAATTGGTATTTAATTCTATATTCGTAAAGAACAAAATGTAATTGTATTCGTCGTACAAGAAAAGAAGTAAAATTGAATAGATTCTTAAAGTAAACCAAGATATGACAAGCTTCCTAGAGCGAAAATTGGCGAACAACGATTAATACATAAATGAATAAACAGATAGATAAGTTGAGAAATAGATACGTTAAAGATTATCTAGAAACATATGAGTAACAACTAAATAAACAAGTAGGTGATTCGTGGGACGCAATAAGCAATCAGGTAAAATTGTAAACAGCTGATTTCTTGGGGGAACCATTCAACCCTCCCCTCCCCCACCCCCACCCCCACCCTAACCCCCGCAACCGCCTTCTTCAATCACTCACCGACAGCCTTTCATTAAGGGAGTATGAAGTGAACTCTATATGCCCCGTCGTTATTATTATTATTGTCATTAACGAGTTCGATCCGTTGACTAGCTGGGAAAAGGGTGTTGACCTCCGATCTTCATTAATCCCGTAGAATGGATCGAGACTGGTTCGTTCAAGAGGGAAAAATCAGACGGTTTGGATCGTCAGAAGAAGGGAAAAGTCGTAAGGCTTTTTTTTTTTTATCAGTTTTTAGTATCTCACCGTCAGACTTAGCGGCTGGTATTGACGGCAGAATTTATTAATATCGTCCATACACTGCTAGCTATAATTACAAGTGGCTGTACTCCAAGACATAATGGAAATGACGATCACGTGACACAGACTTATGGCGCATGCGCGACAGCAATGCTGATTACAAACAAAACCATTTTTTATTTTCATTTGAAATTCTTCACTGATAATGGCTACAGGGTACAAAATCCAACGTTGCTATGGCCTTAAACTTAAGAGATAAATTGATAGAGCCAGAAATGGCATACTCGTATCTCTCTCTCTCTCTCTCTCTCTCTCTCTCTCTCTCTCTCTCTCTCTCTTTTTTATTTTTTTATTTTTTTTTATTTTATTTTTTTTTTTTAAGAAAAGAGGTCTGTTTCTTCTTTTGCCCATTTCGTTCTTGTGGTTTCTGTTAGACTGAAAATAGAAATGGTCTATATGGGTCTATATGCTCTTCTGCTTTCTGTTGACCCCTGATTTCCAAAATTAAATAGAATTTTGACTAGCAACTTAATTTCTTATAATCCTAAGTTTTTTTTCCTTTTCTTATATTCCTAAGTCTTTATCCTTCCTCTTCTACATACTTTCAATCAGATCTGAGAGAGAAAAGGGCTTCAGATTACCTGTCCCAGTAGTCTTCACATGAAAAAAAGAGGACAAATCTTAGTCTCTATATTACACAAAAGTAAAAAGACACAAATTAGTCTTCTTATTTAAAAAAAATAATTTAAAAAAACAAAAAGACATAAAGTAAAAAAAGAAAAAAAAAGTCAGACTTACGAGTCAACTGCAGCTACGGAAACAGCAAGAACCACTCCCCCCAAACCCCTCCCATCCCTGTCCCATTCCCCCATCCCCTCCTATCCCCCCATCCCCCGGCTGTGGTGGCCAGCCAGGTGTTCTGGCGACCCCTAGCGGAGTTTGGCCTTTGTTCAACCCTGGAGAAGAGGTCGTGAAGGTGAAGACACCTTGGCCACAAGGGTCACTAGCACCCCCCCCCCCCCACGTCCTCTCTCTCTCTCTCTCTCTCTCTCTCTCTTCTCTCTCTCTCTCTCGACTGCCTGGGGAAATATAAGCTAATAAATCGACGCCGGGGAAACACGGAAAAAAAAGGTTATTGTCGATTATGGTCGATTATTTTTGTCATTTTCCCAGGCGACGTTCCCATCCGTCTCTGCCTTCGCTCTGCTCTGTCTCTGTTGCTACGTAGAGACTCTGTAACTCAGTGGTGGCCTTTCGCTGCTTTGTGGGTTTTTTGGGGCAGTTGATCCCGATGAAATTGCAACTTTCTGCAAATGATATGAGACGTTAGTTCTTCATTGGGCTTTGTTGGCCTTTTATGTGGGCGTGTTTCTTATGTGATAGTTGCAGGGTCGTTTGATTGACGTGGAATGCAAATTGCAGGCCGTAGGGCAGGATCGCTGTAATATTAGTGACTGAATATGCAATATGAAGCTTTATTGGGCTCTTAGATAGCTTGATATCTTCACTTTCTTGAAGGACTGACTGACTGACGTAGAATTCGAACCGTTATCTATCTGTATGATTTATAGATGAACATTGACTGAGTATTACGTTGCAGTAGAAAAGGTCATTGTTCACGAAAACACAGCGTAAAAATAAACAGTTTATGGAAAAATCTTCTTGATGAAAAATATCTACTCAAATTATCATTACATAGACTGATTGATTGATTGATTAGCGAAGGAAACTAGGGCCTAAAAACAAGAGATTTTAAACGGCAAAGATTTTGAAAACGGAAAAAATATATTCCCTTTGTTATATCTTTTACAGAAAAACATATTCCCTGTGTTATGTCTTTTACGAGAAAAACATATTCCCTTTGTTATGTCTTTTACAGAAGACATACGTATATTCCCTTCGTTATGTTTTTTTACAGAAGAAAGATATTCTCTTTGATATGTCGTTTATAGAAAAAAAACATATTCCCTTTATTGTCTTTTACAAAAAAAACATATTCCCTTTGTCTTTTACAGAAAAAACATATTCCCTTTTTTATATCTTTTACAAAAAGAAAGATATTCCCTTCATGTCTTTTACCTTCATGAACGTATAATAACAGGATCAGGAATCCCAAGGTGAATGAAGTGTCAAGAAGTTATCTAATCATTAAGAAACGAAGAGAACTTCCTGATGGAGTGTCGTGAAGTTGTCTAACGTTGATAGCAGAGAACTTCCAGCAAATGGACGAGGTTTAATGAGCAAATGGAGGGATGAAGTCTTACGTAAGCTAACTGAGTTGGATGCGGATTCGTCTGTTTGTCAGGAGAGTGTCTCGGAAATTTTTTAATTAAAGTGATTGACTGAAGGCCAAAGATACAGAATTTTATCATAGCTATTTTTTAGGGGGATTTTCCTACTGTACGTATCGCTGAGTATTTGATATTAGACAATTTACGTACGTATTGATTTGCGTCGAAATTCACAAAGCAGGTTTTGTTAGATTTCTCTGTAGTATTTATGAAAGTGACAGAGAGAGAGAGAGAGAGAGAGAGAGAGAGAGAGAGAGAGAGCATATATCCTCCAAGAAATGAAGACTGGAAAATAATATGTTCAAGTAATCAAGTAGTAGAGGAAAATGAAATTTTTCGAGAGAGAGAGAGAAGATAGAGAAAAGAAGATAGAGAGAGAGAGAGAGAGAGAGAGAGAGAGAGAGAGAGAGAGAGTATATATCCTCCTCTGAAAAATGAAAACTTGAAAATATTAAAAAAGTCATGTTCAGTTAATAAAGGAAAATGAAATTTTTCGAGAGAGAGAGAGAGAGAGAGAGAGAGAGAGAGAGAGAGAGAGAGAGAGAGAGAGTTGATTACTCCTTCAGGAAACGAACAAGAGAGCGAGCGAGCGAGGGAGTGTAGGAGCACCTCCAAGGAGGAAAAGAGTCTTTTTCTCTAATATCCTCGTGTACCTGCGCAGGAAACTGACAATTAAAGGTAACATCAGGTGAAGGATAAAAGCTCCACTTCTAGGGTGTCATTTGTTTCGGGGTGTTCCTGCGTTCGTTAGGCAGTTTTTTTATGTTTTATTTATTTTTCTGTGCCATTTCTTTAGTATATTTAATTCTTTTCATCACTAAATACTGGTAGGAACAGTCTCCCTGGAGATGTACCATTAGTAACCGCAGAAGTTAGGCGAAGATGCAATGCATTATTACCGTAAATCAATTCACCTCGTGCTTTGCTAAATTATTTATATTTTTGTCTATTTATTTATTAATTGGTCCTTTGTTTTTCCTTCTCTGATAGATGATCTCTTCTCTGTATTCCCTATTATCTTCCGTAACTTCTTGCAAATGGACATCATATTCTTTGGAAGCTTGAATTTCATGTCATTGCCATCTTCCATTTCAGTAGGGGTTTAACTTCTGAATAATAATTTATATAATATTATTAATATATATATATATATAGTATATATATATTAAGTATATATATATGTGTGTGTGTGTGTGTGTGTGTGTGTGTGTGTGTGTGTGTGTGTGTATTTATAAAATTACGCTAATTTTTATACCGAATTTAGGACAGCAATACATATACATTCAGTGTATGGTGGGATCTTTAAAAAGTTATTATGTAACATATATATATATATATATAATATATATATATATATATATATATATATATATATATATATATATATATATATATATATATATATATATATATATATATATATATATATATATATATATATATATATATATATGTTCACGAAGTATCAAATTACGTCAGTTTTGATACCAAATACAAGACAGCATACAAAATACATTCAGTGTATTGTAGGACCTTTAAGGAGAAATATCAGTAGGAAGAACCTATCCCATTGAGTATCCTATTGAGGAACCTCATTGAGTATCCTATTGGGAATCCTATTCGCATCCTGTCGAACACAACCCCGCCACAACAGGACACGACGAAACGATAATGGAACTGTTGGATTTGATGGTTGTGAAATCTGTTCCTACTTGTACCTATTTGTACCTGTGGGTGATGAAGAGGGTACACGGTGCTCGTGAGTAAACCTTTGGGAAGTTTTGTATTTTTATTCTGAAGCGTTGAAAGTGCAAGTGAAAGGGATGTTCTTTTCACTATTCATTTTTTCTTTATGTTGATACGTTGTTCATATTTTTTCTTGTTGTTAAACTATTTTGCGTAGCTCTTGAAAAAAGTGAATAAATACTAAGAGTGGTTGATCCTTGTTAGTAATCACTTTCGAGCTTCCTTATCGACTGAGGGGAGAGAGAGAGAGAGAGAGAGAGAGAGAGAGAGAGAGAGAGAGAGAGAGAGAGTATTGATTGATTTTTTTCATAGTTTTTGAAAACGAAGAAATAATAAGTTTTTTCTTGTAAGACATCACTTTCGATTTTCTTACGAGAGAGAGAGAGAGAGAGAGAGAGAGAGGAGAGAGAGAGAGAGAGAGAGAGAGAAGACGCCCTCCCTTAATGCCTGTATGGTGGCATACCATTAGAAAAGCGAAAACCGTCATATTAGCATACATACTCCACCTAATCGTCATGATGTGGATATTAGCATACTCCAGCCGTGTTAAGCACGGGCCTCGTGACTTGAAAACTGAGTCTCTCCCTCGATAGAAAACACATCCAAGGACGAATGAGAAGAGAGGGAAAGCTGCCTAGCTTTGGGCACGTTATTTAAACGCTTAAACGGTCCGGTTTTGATGTAATTTGCGTCCACCGAGTCTAAAGTTATGGATTGAAGCCAAAGAATATAATCCGGTATTTTACTGAATTTATGCTCATCAGAAGAAAATGTATCAATTAGTAAGTAATTTGAATTACAAATTACAAGTTGGCTATCATCAGACATACTTATTTTCATATATCTAATAAAAGGAGCCCATAGAAACGCCAAAATATAGAAAGGAAGTACTATATTTCAGAGACTGCTGCCTCTCTCTTCAGGTAGGTAAAGAGAGACAGCAGTCTCTGAAATATTATACTTTCTTTCTATATTTTGGCGTTTTTATGGGCTCCTTTTATTAGTTGGAATTCTGTTGTAACAGAACATTTTTACCAGTCATTTTAAGATATTTAGATCACAAATTAAGTCTACAACTCAACCATTGATTTCAAGATATTTTATCAGATATTTCTTTAACAATCTGAAATTTCAACATGCTCGTACTGAAATGTTTGCTTGGTACAAAAGCTAAATATCTAGAAAGATTCCATCACCTGCAGGGGTATCTGAGCGAACAGAGAAAGGACAAGTTTTGAAAGCCTACAAGTTGATGCTACCTCTAAAGAAATTCAACAAACCAATGAGATCTTGTGGTAAAAGGCTTAAAAATCATTTGTTTTATTACACTTATTTTACAAGATGAAATAATAGTTTAAAACTAAAGGTAAACATTTAATTTTGCCATTAAGTCTTTTCAGTTACATGAATTCTATCTTGAAAACATTGGAAATATTTCAGTAAATTCACTTTTTTTCATTTTTTTTTTTTTTTTTTTTAGCTTGTAAGCCCCTTTTGAATATACGGAATACGTATGGAAAGGAAATCCAAGTTTGGGTCATATTAAGTGAAAGTAACCCCCCTCCCACTCCCCCCCCCCTTTGTGGAATTCCCTTCTGAATACCCATAAGAAGGTCTTTAGCTTATAAATGGACTGGGTATGGTGATTGATATGCCCATTAGAATCTCCTTAGCTGAAACATGATTTCCATGACGATGTTAGTGATAGCGTTGATGATAATCCTGTACATTGATGAAGGTTTTTTTTTTTACTTTATAACTATTTTCTCACAAATTAATTCAGTTAAAAAGCAGTATTTATCTGATAAACTATAAATTGACGCTAGTTGTGTAGGGAGAATTATTTAGTGTCTTTTTTTTATTATAAATCTAAATTATATAATTCGATTAATTATATTATTACATATATATAACATATAATATAGATTATGTATATATATATATATATATCTATATATATATATAATAATATATATACATACACACACAGGCACAATATACTAATAATTCCCCAGGAAATAATTTCACACAAATACTAATATTCCAGACACGTTATAAAATCCCACCAAATAATTCTCACTACACTTACTACCGTCAAGTTATAGTTTATCAAATAATTAATGCTCTTAAATGAATTAATATGTGAAAAAAATTTATAAAGGGAAAAAATAAATATATATATTATATATAATACGTATGTATAAACCGAATCACGAAAATAGGGAACGTGATAAATATATACAAATAAAGACAAATACCGCGAAGGAAAATGAAATAATGGAGGTGCTGCTATACTTTTCTACTTCCTGAGCTTTACTCAGCAGACTAAGGAAAGGACAGGAAGTCGGAAGACCTACGAGCCCTCCATTGTTTCTCTTTATCTTTTTCTCGACATTTGTCTTTATTTATGTAATAATATATATATATATATATATATATATATATATATTATATATATATATATATATATATATATATATATATATATATATATATATATATATATATCTATATGTATATATATACATAAAAAAAATCTAATATATACATATATATATATATATTATATATATATATATATATAATATCAGACAAATGTCATGAGAAAGATAAGTAGAAACTATGGAGGGCTCCTAGGTCTTCCGACTTCCTGTCCTTTCTTAGTCTGCTGAGTAAAGCTCAGGAAATAGAAAGGTATAACAGCACTCCATTATTCATTTTCCTTCGCGGTATTTGTCTTATTTGTATATATTTATCACGTTCCATATTTAAACGGTAATTACCTGCGAAGGTGTTTTTTACGAGGTAAATTTGAGGTTAAGTTTCCGACTCAGTTCTTATGCAGTCATGATGTTTGAAGGTGTAATGATGTACACAAATTGGTTGTTATTTCCATTCATGATTTATTTGTTATTCTTAAATAATTTTGTTCTATTCTATTAATGCCCAAGAGACCCTATATACCCTGAACTTGTTCTTTATTAATTGCCAAGAGACCTATATCCCATTGAACCTTGTTTTTTTATGATATAATAATAATTTCTTTTCTTTTTTTTTGGTTATCACAGTCATCTTTTTCGACTGGGTGATTTTATAGTGTGGGGTTCCAGGGTGCATTATTATTATTATTATTATTATTATTATTATTATTATTATTATTATTATTATCATTATTATTATTATTATTATTATTATTCTGGAGTAATGATAATTATACGGGCAGCACATACACACACGCGTATACATACATACATACATACATATATATATATATATATATATATATATATATATATATATTATTGAGAGAGAGAGAGAGAGAGAGAGAGAGAGAGAGAGAGAGAGAGAGAGAGAGAGAGAGAGAGAGAGAGAAGAGAGAGAGATTAATTATCAATACTTATCCAGCACCTCTTTAAAAAGGACACATTTAAAATATTACTGAATCCCTTAATGAGAAATTATCCAAATGTTCTTCCGAATCACTGAACCTCAGTAAAAAAAAATCTGTTTCACCCATTACCTGTGAGACAATGAGCAATCAGCGTGTCTTCCGGTGTTACCTGGGGATTAAAAGCTATAAAAATCCCCTGTACCTCGTCAGTGGGGTCATTACCACTGGCTTATCACGAAAAGGATGAAAAATATACATATACTTTTAATTTGTTGCCTTTGTTTTAACCCCATTGGAAAAAATACCTTTTATGGTTAATTATTAGTTCCGTTCATTATACCATGGTAATGAAGAAAAATATTTTGGTGTAATGTATTTATTAAAAAATAGTTTGATTCGTAATTCGTTAACAGGGAATTTTAAAATTTGTGTATGATATACTCATTAACCACTAAAAATTCGGTTGGGAGAGAAATAATTAACAATTCTTAAAAATAAAGATATTAGTGTATTCATAGGTTTTTTGAGTTTTGTATTTTGTGGTGTTTTAAATGCCAGTATTTCAATTTCGTTTTGCTTTATTAATATTTATCGTGATGCCATTCATTCCTTAGTTCTAATTTTCTTTTTAAAGGTGGAATAATCTACCTGCCTGTATGTTTATGATATTTGATACTTGTGATTTGTAATGTTCCTGTAAAAAGTACTTGCATTTTTCTGCTTATTTATGCATACATTTACTTCATTTTTATACATTTTTTATCTTTTTTTTAAATTGTACTTACATTACGTCAATGACAAACATGGAACCCAGTAGACTACATGAGGTACACACAAAAAATATGTATAGGGATACACATTGCGTTTTGTAGTACGATAGACATTCAATTTCTTCCACGCTTGTTTGTGAATTGAATGGATTTTTTATCAGTTTATTTGAACGTTTATTTTGAATAATAATAATAATAATAGTAATAATAATAATAATAATAAATCGTTGGCCTTTTGGTCACAGTCCATACCAATGTTTACACATATTGAATAATGTGATGGTATAAGTTGAGGGCACAACACAATCTCATAAGAAACGAGAACATTTTACCTCTCACAATCTTCTACTTGCTCATTTTCGTCACCTATTCGTACATAGGTCACGAATTTCGTTTTGACAGGACCCAACGGCGTCTCATAGACACGACGCGAAATTCAAATATGAAAAGTAACGGACTTCGTACAGAGTATCCGTAATAATTCCAAATGAGATGATTGGTCAAAAACTTTACGTTTCTCTTATCGCTTGCTGATTGATTGATTATGGGGAGATATCTGGCGTCACGACGCTGCTACAGGCTGGGTTCTGACCGTTAAGTTGCACGTCTGCAATTGCAGGGAAGTGTGTAGCGTCAATTTTATTACTGTGTCGAGTTGCAGCATTTTTTGTGTCTTCACCGATATGAGAATTGAATCCGAATGTATTGTACTCGGCTTGTGACTCCCAGAAGGTACATAATGCCTTCAGAAACGAAGCCATTCCATTGTGGAATGACGAGGCAAGTCTTTCGTCACTGTAATTCCTACGCTATCATAGACGTTATTTATTGAGGGAGTGAAATTGCTCGGTCATTACCAACAAGTTTAATGTCACATAATACGCCCCGCTCTTCATTCAGTTTTGCGCTCCCAGCGAATGTGGGCCGTACTGTACCAAGGAGCTATGCTAATTGGCATCATCCTGACCTCGGTTGCTAGGTGTTGCCGTGCCGGTTCTTTAAAAGGTTGTGTCATATGAGCTTCTTATGTTTATGTGACGCTGAAATCTTTGACACATGAGCGTGTTTACTGACATTTTTTACTTGGGGATGTGAACCTGAGATTTTAAAGGCAGTGTCGCATGAGCTTTAGTAGCTGTGGACTTGACACTAACGGCTGTGTCGCATGATTTGTAAGTCGTTTTAGATTTGACACTAAAGGCTGTGTCACATGGGCTGTAAGTCGTTTTGGATTTGACACTAAAGGCTGTGTCACATGAAATGTAAGTTGTTTTGGAATTGAAACTAAAGGCTGTGTCACATGAGTTGTAAGTCGTTAGGACTTGTGACACTAAAGGTTGTGTCACATGAGCTGGAAGTCGTTTTGGAATTGAAGCTAAAGGATGTGTCATATGAGTTGTAAGTCGTTAGGACTTGTGACACTAAAGGCTGTGTCACGTGAGTTGCAAGTCGTTTTGTAATTGACACTATAGAAGCTGTGTCACAAGAACCTCGTTGTTTGAAATCTTTCATCAGCAACTTGTGACTTGAGACACTTAATAGTTGTGTCGTAGGAGGACGTTATCATGGCTTCTCTGGGAAGAACCTCATTTCATTTTGAGAATAGCCACTGCCAAGTGATATATGTGTGTGTGTGTGTGTGTGTGTGTGTAGGGTCCTCGTGTTGTGAGAGTACCTCTCTCTCTCTCTCTCTCTCTCTCTCGTATACGCCAGAAAGGGGTAGATTATGATAAGTGTCGGATAATGAGATGGGAGGGCGCCGAGGAATACGCCCTTGAAATACCTGACGGGGCTTCACGCTTCATCATATCGAAGCCACAAGGAATCTTGAAGTGTGGGTATATTAGCACCTGATTACGACTTATATGGGGAGGCATTTATCCTAAAATGGGCCCGTAATGAATGCCAAATGGGCACCATTTGCCTTACAGGGCGGAATGGGGGGGCAGGAATACGATCTGACGGCGGTGTCTGTACTGGTTGTTAATTCCGTGCACAGATGTTGTGGCTCTCTGTTGTGGTGAGTGACTTGATAAAGTTAGTCATTTCTGAACCTTTTTTTTTTATTCCTCTCAGGAAGTTATTTCCGTCGGTAACTGTGCGTTTCTAAACAGCTCACTTGCTTGAGCGTTGCGTAAGACTCCCCCAGTGTCAGAGAATGGCCCTCTGTTTGACACAACTGGACAGTTCCCTTGACTTAGTGTCAAAAATGGATCCTTTCTGTAAATAACTTGACAGCTCGCTTGCTCTTTACCTCTGAGTAAAGCCCACTCGCTGTCAAGAAAGTGTTCCCAGTTGGAGATAACTTGACAGATCACATTTTTTAGGCCTGAAGATAATATTATACGTTTTAGGTAACGAGGTTAGTTTCAGTACGAAAATATGATGTCATATTGCCGAGTCAGTCACTCCACCAAAAGCCCATTGTGCCTGTTAGGTTTTTTAGAAGATAATAGATGATAGAAAAAGTTCCCTCCCTTTGTAATTGCAGTTGCTGGGTACATACTCAGAATTTTTGTTCGCTTTCCCCTTTTGGAGATTATGTGTGACGTTGCTTCTGTCACTGTACACTGGGCACTGAGAAGGAAGCAGTAGCTTATGGTTTTTGATAGCTTGAACTAATTATATCTAAGTGCCTCCGCTCACTTCAAGACTGGGAACTTCTACGCCTTACTCGTATTCCCTGAATCACAAAACAAGCTTTTCTGTCATTTTCTTTAAAGTCTGTGAACGCACCTTTCTTGTAGTACCTAACGTGCTTTGGTCAACCAAGTCCATGACCATCTCTGAATCTTCACCACAAAAAAAATAAATAAAATAAAATAAAGATATTTGAATCCCCGAAAAGCTCCATGTAACGGAGCCTCTGTCTGTACTGTTGCCCTCGCTCTGTTCTTCAGTCACTCGTTAACATTTTCATGGGAGTATTTGAAAATATGTCAGTCACACCGACTGTATAGATGGGACTTGATAAAAGGCGGGGTACATTTTTCACGTTATGTGTACCCATTGTTCTCGGTCCTCTGGCCCTTAATTTACATAGGACCCTCGGTCCATTGTCTCCGTTTTTATTTAACACACACACACACACACACACGGAGGATATTTACTATTTTGTCTGTAGGTCATACCTTGTCCAAGTGCTTTTTCAGGAAATATCCTGTATATGCTTACTCCCATTTAAGGGAATTGCTCCAGTAGGTAATAACATTTTGGAATGAGGTTGCTGGCCCCCAAGGAAACTATATGTATCTATACCTCCATGTTGGCCCCATATCCCTTTCAAATCCCCCCCTTCCCCCTCCCCCCGCACTTCCCACCCGATTACGATCATGAATATATAAGGTAACCAATTTATTCCTTGGGATTGTGTCAACAGAAGCTTGTAACAAGAAGATCAGGACCCGTGTTCACAGTTAATGTTACTATAAAGGGCAAGAGATCTTCGATATCTAGTAAAATTTTTGCCAAAAAACATTTGCTGCAGATGCTATAAAGATAACATGTCCTCCAAGAAAATTAAATGTTTATATTCAGCATTTTCGGGTATTTACATATTTAGATAATTCACATTCAAGCCATCTGGGTAACTTGACTCTTGTGTAAATGTTTACATTTACATATACATTTACATCTGTAGTCAACATTTACATATAAATTTACGTCTGTAGTCATTGCATGTTTATCGAGTTTTATATATACGAAGACAGTGTTTGTGTGTGTGTGTGTGTGTGTGTGCGTGCGTGCGTGTGCGTGTGGTGATCCACTGTTTATTTGTATGCCGACAGCCGTTAACGAGGGCACTCGCTGTTTATTCATGATCCGAGCCTGTTTACGAGAAATGGAAGTCCATTACATCCTTTTCCTCCAAAACGGAACAGGATGACAAGAAACCTTAAGAAATATGATAGGAAGTACTTCCTCTTCCCAACTCCCCCCACCCCCACCCACCCTCAACTACCTGTGCTCTCATCTCGCCATCCTTCCTTTTCACTTCCCCAACTACCTGTGCTACTTCTCAGATGACGGCGCGGGCGTTTCCTTTCGCTGGTGTGTGCTCATGCCCCTACGCCCATACAGACAACCCCCACCTCCCACCCCCTACTATATATACTTAAGAGATCGCTTACGCCCGCGTAATCGTCATCAGAACTCGTCTGCTGTAACCGTAATGGAAATTAGAGGCAGTGTTTTCGTAATTGGAGATTTGTTTTGGGGGTATGATTTAGTGTTCGTGGAAGTCTCTCTCTCTCTCTCTCTCTCTCTCTCTCTCTCTCTCTCTCTCTCTCTCTCTCTCTCTCTCTCTCACACACACACACACTATATATATATATATATATATATATAGAATAGAGAGAGAGAGATGAGAGAGAGAGAGAGAGAGAGAGAGAGAGAGAGAGAGAGAGAGAGAGAGATGGGGAGCACTGTAAAATTAAATGAGTTAATAGTCCAGTAAATTATTTATTGCTAGAATAAAATGAACATGTTATTTAAACTAGATTTTATCACTTCTCTTGTTATGAAAAAAAAAACCTGTTAGTATTACTTCAAATGAAGTGCACAAACAATCGATCTAAAATTGCCGCCGTTGTCCAATATAAAGAATTGAATTTGATATCGTCGTAAATGAATTAGTGTAAAGATAAATTGGTGTTAGTAAATTTAATAAATTGTTCTAAGTATTATAGTAAATTATATACTGAAAGAATATATTCAATAAATGGCGCAATATATTATTGTAAATTATTTACTGAAAGAAGTCAGGTTGAATATCATTGAACATTTTTCTAACTGCCGTGGTCAACGAATTCATAAAAGAATGTGCTTACAATAATTACGATACAAATAGTTATAAAAGAATGTTTATTTCTCTCTTAGCCACGACTAAGATCGCATGCCTTTGGCTCATTTGGGAGCTCAACAACCTACGAATTGACGGGAGAAAAACGTAAATATACGTAAACATCCTTCGGACACGCCCTCACTCTGTACTAACATACATTCCCACTCTTAGCCCATCTGCAATCCCTGGCCGTAATCTTTTTGACCAAAAAAAGCCCTAAACGTCGCGTTGGGACATCCATATAAGCCAGTCGGCGAGTGACCCTCCCTCAAATCTCTGCGTCAAAAACCACAACAGGTCCGCGCGTATCGGAATGCCTCTTTGAGTTCCTTCCAAGGGAGGTTTTCCTCGCTCGGTTCTCCCCCCAAGGAGTGTGAGGCTCCTCCGTGGCCAAAGGTTTCTCTGAATGGGAGACGGCGGAGTCGAAGAGGTATATAGAGAGGTAGGGGGATTGTGGGGTTAGGGATGGGAGGCAGTGAGACCGGGGTGGGAAGGGAGCAGGAACTTTTCTTCCAGTCTTCAGTTGGTGTTGGTCGTGCACCGGGAGTGGAAGGAAGGACGGGCGTTCCTTTTCCAGGGGCTGGGAAGAGCCAGCGAGAGAGAGAGAGAGAGAGAGACTCAGGGAATGAGGAAGTTTTTCTGAATGTCCCGCCAAAGGAATATTATGGTTAGTTTTGCGTTCGTCGCGTCAGACCAATTAAGTGATAAGAAATTTAATTAAAAGACTCTTCCCTCGTAACGTCCCATCTACGAGAGATGAATATTGCCCCAGTGCTGAACCGAAACATGGTTGGGAGATTTCAATGCTTGCGAAATCGCGCCGGGATAGGAAATGATCCCGGCGTGGAAACGTGTCCTTGAAAATTTGGGAGGAGCGAAAGGTCGTGATTGCCCTTTTTTCGTGCCGATCAGGATTGTGATTGCAGTGCTTGCAAAATGGACTTAGTGACAGTGAGTCAAGCGCAGATGATAACTCATTTCGGATGCCGGTGCTTGTTGGAGAATATTGAGTGTTTGGTGTTTTTGCGTGTCTTTGCCCTGGTTCTGTCATGCAGTACGTGAGGACTGTTAGAAATTACGTGCTGAATATTCCTGATCAATATTGTAATCCATAATCTACTGTGATTACGACACTGTTATCTGAGTATAATGATTTTTCAGGTCCTTATTAAAGTTAATTTTATAATATAACAGAAGTTAAAGTATAAATTGTATGGTATCTTAATTTTCGTGACTTTTTTGTTATAAAACATAAAAGATCTTTTAGATAATAGCAGTGACAATGCCAGTGATGATCGCTATTTCTGAAACATTAGTATTAAGTGCCTCTGTTTCTCTAGCAGGGCGAAATCATTCGTCAAACATGGATAACTTTTATACTTGCTATTAAAACTTCCAGTCTCGGTGTCATATAGGATTACGCTGAGCTTACTGTACCAACATAATTAAAATTATATATTGTACTGAATAGTTTTTAAGAAAGTCAATTACGTTTACTCGGCTTTAGATGTTTTACAACGTCCTAGATACTAAATGTTTCCCCTCTTCGTTTCAAATATGATCTTCTCAACGGTATATTCACAGATTTCCTCCTCACCTTCAGCTGTTAGAAATATAATTTCACATGCCCCATGAACTCCAACATGACAGGGTTTGGTTCTTTTTAGGTCGGTATATTCCTCGAAATTTATTTAAAATCCAATGACTTTCATTCCTTTTCAAAGCTCGGACTCTTTTTCAAACCTTACTAATATATTTCTTATTTGATGGCATGATCTTACTATTTTTTCTTTAAGATATTTCTTATTTGATGGCATGATTTTATCATTTTTTTTAAAGATATTTCTTATTTGATGGCATGACTTTATTATTTTTTAAAGATATTTCTTATTTTATGGCATGATTTTATTATTTTTTTAAAAAGCATATTCCCACACATTCCATGCAAATCTAAAGTGATCACTTTTGGTAAAGAACACTCCACCATTTACTTTGAATTAACCGCCAACTTTGTGGTCTCCTGAGCTAAATTTCAAGGAAAATAAGATATTTTCGGTGTTGTATAAGAAATACAACTCGGGAATATTATTTGATGTTAACCTTTCAGCCATCACCCCACCCCCAACCTCCCCCAGGTCACAAAAAAAAAAAAAAAAAAAAAAGCAAACATATGTAGCTCCTGCCTTCTGGAAATGTAAGGGCACCCCCTGCTATATAATATTCACCCACTTCAGCATGCTGAACAGGTAGCATTACACTGTAGTTCCCTGTTGCTGTATTTCTAATGAATAGCTCGCATTAATTATTATCTTTTTAGTTACTACCAGTTTATTATTATGCTGCACAAGAGTCGAAGCGACTCAGTGAATGTCATTAGATACGTGCGTACAAGATGGAGAGTTGATTTCTGGTTCATGTTTTAATTTAGTAATTACAGTATATATTTCTATACGGTGATTATTATTATTATTATTATTATTATTATTATTATTATTATTATTATTATTATTATTGCAAACAGTCATTCAGAAAAAGCATAGAAGGCCTTTGACTTTCCATAAAATAATCCACTAAGTCTAATCCCGCGAAAAAGCATGAACGTGAATATACTACTGTAAGTATATTCTTTCGCCTTCATTCCAGTTAATATAAGAAAAATATAAGAATTTGATTCTTTTTTAAATATATGACATTTTTCATTTATAAGCATAACCCTATCTTAACCCTCTGTGTCGTTTTTCCCCATCAATTTGATTAACTGCACCGAAGAATACTACAAATGTTAATAATTTTTCAAAATTCATCATCACTTTTCACACTTTTACATTGAAAACTGTGCTTCTGTCTAGTAACGCCGCTTCTGCTACTGTTTTTATTTTTATTGTTTCTTGCTTCTGATATTGTTTTTATTTTCTTGCCTGTTTTTCTTAAGAAATGCAGTGGGAAAACAGCCATCCACGTCTAACGCGAAAGTAGCGGAAACCCTCGATAATGATGCGAACGTGGTGGCTTGTAATGACTAAGTGGTCTTGACGCTTTTTCAAAGACTTCTCCCACACGCCTCCGTTGTCCTTGTACTTTGGATTACCTATAATGCTTTAGCTTTCTTTTTCGTGTGATTCGCAGATTCTCTCTCTCTCTCTCTCTCTCTCTCTCTCTTAAGCAATGTTGTCGAAATTTCCTATTTTATACTCCACGGAAAACTAAGATGGTTCTCTCTTGATGCGTCTGTATGAAAAAAGAATATATAAGAAAATTAACAGAGAGAGAGAGAGAGAGAGAGAGAGAGAGAGAGAGAGAGAGAGAGAGAGAGAGAGAGAGAGAGAGACAACCCCAGTTTTCATTAGCCAAGTTTTTACTATTGGTCATGTGACTATTTAAAAAGCTTACCATAAATTACAAAGGATCTCATTAAAGTAATTGCATTTAGTCAGAGGACTGGGATATTTTATACGAGAGTCCAGTACATACTTAGCTTTCTCAGACGTTATAATGATAAAGAATTAAATTAATGAGGGTAGTGTGCGAACTGACTTTAGTTGGAATCGTAGCGAAAATCATTTATTGTTTAAGTACACGCGGCCATTTCTTTATTGTAGCCAGTTCAGCTCCGAACAGTATGTGTGGATCGGGGGCCGTTTAATCCACGTCCGGATATTGAGGTTTTCCGGATTAAGCGCCCCTTGGTACACTATCCCTGTTCCAAACCTGTCAGGGTTACTGTAATGGAAAATGAATGATGCCTAAGTCCTGCGATGATATACGATCAACAACGCGGCTGACGTGTCCCTCTTTGATGATTTTTTTTTTTTTTTCAATCCAGAGTCCGATGGAACTGGCGAACATTCAGAGGTAACGACAGTTACCCTCTTGAAAGGTGGAGAAACGAAAGACAGTGAAGAGAATTCCGGAGTTTGTGAGAAAGGGAAATGATTTTAAAAGGAACAAAGCTGGTCGGTTTACAAGGCTGATTAAACCGCTGTTTGATGACGTTCCAATTAGAGCAGATTACAAAACCTGTTTTTATTCAACTGCTGCTGCGTAGCTGTCGTGTCAGTTCGGGGGAAGAGGTGATAATAGGCCAATTAGCTTATCAGCTTTAGCGTGTGAAGAACTATTGTTCCTTCACATACACACACACACACATATATATATATATATATATATATATATATATATATATATATATATATATATAATATGTATATATATAGTTGTGTGTGGAGAAATATATATATATATATATATATATAATATTATATATATATATATATATGTGTGTGTGTGTGTGTGTGTGTGTATACACTCCAATACGGACGTATCAAAATCGATCAGACATCAGACCTTTGAAGGGATTTCCGCGGTCCTCCCGCGCCACACACACGCCGCTGTTGGATAACTGGATCAAATAAGGGAGAGGGGAGCTTAAGGATAAGTCACCCTATCTGCTCACCCTCTCATTCCTCCTCCTCCTTCCCCCTCCCCCCACCCCCCTCCCTCTACCTCATCCTCCTCCTTTTCCATAACCTTTCATTCTCCTGCTTTAGCCAGCCAGTTTACCCATAATCCTCCGTAGCCCGGATGTTGGATTAACGTGGTACCTGAATTCCTTTATGCGGAAGCAGATATGAGTAACGCAGTGGTGTATGGAATTCGGCGTTTCAAAGAGTGAGGTCATACAGGTTTTGAAAACGTTTGCACAGCCGTCTTTACATTGGGAGGACGATGGGGCTGGCGATGCCATGATGTAGCGCAGGACTAAGTAAAAGGCAGCTGGAGGAACGCTTGGCTTTCATTATTCTACAGAATGTGGTCACATCTGTTTAATGTTCGCGTAACCGTCTTTTTCGTCGAGAAGCCGATGAATGGGCAGCCAAGTGTCGTGATTCAATCGAGGGATCCAGAATTGTGCTGTCATTCATATTTTATCCTCAGTGGAGAAATCTGTAGTGACAACTACGCAAGACCTCCAAAGAAACGTTGTCAAATAGCTCATTTATTCACCTTAAGTCTGTCCACAAGATGTCTCAGCGCCTCGGTGGCGTGATCGGTATGGTCTTGGCCTGCCACCTCGGTGGCCGCGAGTTCGATTCTCGGCCATTCCACTGAGGGGTTAGAGGTGTGTATTTCTGGTGATAGAAGTTCACTCTCGACGTGGTTTGGAAGTCACGTAAAGCCGTTGGTCCCGTTGCTGAATAACCACTGGTTCCATGCAACGTAAAAACACCATACAAACAAACAAACACAAGATGACGTTTTGGGGAACAGTGGGCTATGAACCAAGGAAGTCGTGGTCCTAAATTTTGAGAGGGGGAAACCGGTCCATATTTGTTTTAATTTGGATTGACTATAGCTTGGGAGCCCACAGGAACTAAATGCTCCTTTTGCTATCTATGAATAAGGGAAATGTATCAGCTGTCGGAAAATGAGAAAGTAACGACGCTACTGGATAAGAAGCCATCATTTTCACGTTCTAGAGGAGAATTAACGAGAATAATGAGCCGAATCGGCGGACTCGGACGATAAACAAGAAAAACTCACCAGCTCTTCCCACACTGGTTCTGGATCGTCTTCGTCTTCTGCTTCTTCCGCATTTTTTTACAAACAGATGTTCCTCGGAAGGAGGGGTGGACGATACGGGAGGAGGAGGAGGAATAGGTGGAAGGGGAGGGACCGGTGCCGGGGAAAGAACGAGGAGATCTAGGAGAGGTGAGTGGATGGAAGCGTCGACCAACAGATCATTATCTACGCTACTCTTGAAATCTCCGCTCGCGAGAAATTGGGGAAACTGCGTTGTTGGTGGTCAGTTATCAGCTTTCATTCATGAGATCGATTTTTAATATTCGTGAGTTGGTGACAATTAGAAAGCCCCATAAGATGGGTAGATGCGTTTTCTGCAATTACCTAAATGAATGGGAAGATGGGAACCTACTTTTTTTTCGTTTTTCTCATAGGATTCTTCTCTCGTGGACACGATAGACAGAGGTGTAATGAATTTGTTTTTGTCTTGTAGCTTATTTGTTTTTTTCAATAGTTACTCGTTAATGGTTGTTCATTTTGTTACTATTTCTCGTTTGTTTAAAGAGATTAAATGCGTTATTCGTTTGTTCGTGTATGTTTTTTTAAGATAAATGTAAAGAAGGGATTACAGTTATCAAGAGATATCCCTTAGAAGAAGTATTGAATATAACAATTTTCAAAATCAGTAATACTTACAAAACTATTTATTAAACAATTCTGTGTAATGATCGAGTCTTATTTTGCAATATTTGTTTTCCAGAAAAAAAAAAAACTCCGTCAGTGTATAACAACAAAAAATTCCAAACTTACACTCGAACTTTGAAAAAGGCTCAACAGTACGTCAATATCTTATGCATTTCACTATAAATTGAAAACGTTTAGGTATCGCACAAAAGTACAAAAAGAAGAACAGCAACAACATACTTCTCCCACGCCGGCAAAAGCAGCTCACCTTCTCATCCATCTTATGTGAAAGGAATCATGTCCTTGGCATTGGTAGACTTCCCACTCCAGGCGATTCGTCTTGGGGAAGATTTGTTGCCTTGCAAATTGCATGCTTCCAGCGTTGGCCGTTAATCCGATTGTATTTTCGTAATTTTTGCCTCGATGTTTTATATATTCGGTTCCGGTTTTGTGAGGTAAATGTACGCTTCAGTGAAGGATACTTATTCTTCAGTATACTTATTCTTTCTTAGATGTGGTATTAAAGGATACTTATTTTTTCTTTGATGTGGTATTAAAACTGTCTCTGGTCTTTAGTTTTTCTTGATATTTATCATATTTTTTGTAGATGTTTATTTCCACTGACGAATAAACGATTCGCAGATTTTTTCATTATTCGACATCATTTCGTACCCTGATTATTGTGTTCACGATTAATCGCAGTGAATATTGACACATAAGACGGAAACATTAGCCTGAGAGGGAACAAATTTATGCAATGGTCTTTTTTGCACCAAATTACGAAAAAAAAGTATCATTCTTTGCAGAAGTGTTTTTTTTTTAAATTGTAGTTATGCCACTTCTACTGCTACTACTACTACTAGTAGTAGTAGTAGAAGTACAGACTTCTTTTCTGTTACTGATGCTATCATTCTTCCATTTAATAATATCTTCAAAAATTAACCAATCCGTTCCGCCATAGAAAATAACAGGGCCATTACCAAAACCCTTTATTTCATTCCATTCGCTGTTATTTACTGCCAACATTGCCAAGGTCTTTGGTGACGTTAGTAATGAGTGATTTGTATTTTGTAAATCTCATCATCATCCATTAGTAATGAACAGCACGAACCCAGAGAACTCATTTCCCGCCTGGAAAATTGAAGTCAGGACGAAACGTGATGCCACGAACCAATTTCATCGACCTTTTTCTTGGGGACCCTTTTGGGATAGTTGCGCTTTTGGGATACTGGGATGTTCGTGTCTCACGACCCTAGGATGTTTGTGTCACCGGGGTGTTCGATGTTCTCGTCTTGAGCCTCCAGGATGTTTTTCGGTTTGTTGGATGTTTGAGTCTTAATAAGACTCTTGGATGTCCGATGTTCGCGTCTTGGAGCCGTTGGATGTTCGTCTCCAGGAGCTCTGCGGATACGTTTTTGGGTCCGCAACCTCCTGCTTCTGGATATTTTTTTTTTATCCAGAGACCGATGGAACGGGCAACATTATAGTCTTGTCTAACCTATTTCGGGGAAAAACAAAAATCAAAATAAAACGGATGTGAAGATAAAAGAGTAGAGCTTAACTCAAAAGGGAGAGATAGACCTGCCTCTTGAAGGAGGGAATGTTTTTAGTCTTGTTTCTTTGCATCTTTTTCCAGCTGTTTATGTCATACTCGAATTCGAATTTTGGCATCTTCGCTCATACGTTCACGAGCGATTGTTTGTGTATGGGCGAAGTCTCATGTACGTGAGCCTACATTGATAAGTAAAGGTGCCCTTAAAATGCTGGCATGCCTTTGCAGAATAGTATGATCTTAATGAGCGCTGGTTAAACCATTCGAGAAAAATCTTTGTCCTACGTCTGACAGCGAGGACAAAACATGCGACCTGACTACCTGGGTTTAAGGTGTCCTCCCAACCTCTTTTATTCCTCTGTCAGATAGAACATGCCCGAGAAAAATGAGTGGGAACAGCATTCAGGTTCCCCAGTAGCAGTAATTATCCAGTAGCTGCGCCCCTTCGTTTCTGCCAGCTCACGAGGCGGAGACGACTAAAGGTATACTAGCTGGTTCCGAAAGGCTTATAACAACCTATATGACGGGGAAGGTCATTGCAGCCTCCGCGCCGTTAAAGGTTTTTGCAGCTGAGTGGTTAGGTTATTACTGCCTCATGGACAAGAAAAGTTATTGCAGCCTATGACCAACAGTTCACTACAACTTCTCCGGTTCGATTGGTTATTGCAGATCTTGTGGTGGATTTTCTTTATTGCAACTTTAGTAACCGGAGGGGTTATTACAGCTTGTGTGACTGGAGGGGGTATTGCATCCTCTTAGATAGAAAGGTGATTGCAATCTGAGTGACCTAAGGGATTATTACAATATCAGTTACCAGAGGGTGCTGACAACTCGAACTGGAAGGGTTGTTGCAATATCCGTTTCGGAACGATTATTTGAACCTCAGTTACGGAGAAAAGATTATTAGTTCTTCTATAACTAGAGGGGTTACTACAACCCCTGCTACCGAATGCGTTACGACAATCTCTTGCTTACATAACAGGAAATGTAACGGCTTGAAGGGTTTAATTACGAGTTTAAGGTTGCAGAGCATACACAGACTCCCCGGAGCATCGTGCCCCTGGGTACTGCGAACTTCCTTTGGGGTATGTGTGCGTGTAGGACAGGATCCTTTCTTGCGTGTGTGCCCGCAATGGAGGACTTACATGATCTTAGGGTTCAGGGGCCGAGATTGGTCTGGAAGTTGATGAAGACGCTCAGGGCAAAGAGGCCGAGACGTGGATATCGGCCCAGATCATTTCTGGCTGTTGCGAGATGAAACGAGAGGACGTCAATGAACTATGACAGCTATTTCTTAGACAGAGGAGAGTAGGATACTTGGGTAAATATAGTGAAAGGAGAAGGGTTTAACGTGGAGATTTCCAAATTGCTTTCCTGAGTACATGAAACTTGTGCATTTTAAATCCAACCTATCGCTTTTTTTTTTTTTTTTACTTAAGCATTTGATGGTAGATCATGTAAAGAAACAACTCGATGGGACTTGAATTCTAGCGATACCTTCTGAAATAGACTTATGTCATGTTTAAAGCGGACTAATGTATTATACTTACGCAGTGCCACTAAGCAATGAATACATTTTAAGTCTGAAGTATATTGTGCGATTTTTGAGGTGTGGATTCTTCGATTAGCAGAAACTTTTTTTGTTTTATTTTTTAAAATATTGATTAAGTTTTTATTTTTTTATTCTTATTTTGTGGAAATAAGGAACAAGCCTTTAAGACTTCAGATCTCAGTTAAACAAGTATTTAATGTTAGGGTACAGTTTATAATTCTCTCTCTCTCTCTCTCTCTCTCTCTCTCTCTCTCTCTCTCTCTATGAATGGTTAAGTATGAATCCATGTTAAATAAAAGTATATTTTCATGAATATCATTGCCAGACGTTACTACATTTCTTCTGTGGTGTGTCCATCCTTCGCCCTCGCACTCTCTCTCTCTCTCTCTCTCTCTCTCTCTCTCTCTCTCTCTCTCTCTCTCTCTGCTTCCTTCTGTTAATGATTAAGTACGAATCCATGTTAAATATTAGTGCCAGCCGTTTCTATATTTCTTCTGCGGTGTGTCCATCCTTCGCTCTCTTTAGCACCTCTCACGTTTCGTTGTAAGTCCGGTATATAAATCCGTTAGAATCTATCGTGCACCGCGTCTACAGGACTGTTTAGCATGATTTTAACTGTCGTGACACGGCGAGATGCTCCCTGAAACACAGCCCCTTGACCGTCGGCGTCCACAGCCAGATACCATGATTGCTATGGGATTTGCATCATCTCCATTTCCCTTGCAATCACGGCACCACCCCCTCTCATTCCCCCCTCCTCTGCGTGAGCGTCACGCCCTGCGATCCCTAATGCCCTCCCTCCATCATTCCGTAGGACCTCCTCCTCCTCCTCCTCCTTCGCCTCCTGTCACCCCCATCCCATTCCCACTCCTTCCCTCCTCCTTTCCTCGTGGGAATTGAAGACCCCACCACCCCCACCTACCTTTCATATCTATCCCTTCCTGTCAAACATCTTTTTTTTTCTCTCTCTCTCTCCTTTCTCTATTTAGCCCTTCCTTTAGGTCTTCGTCATTATTTCTTTTAATCTCTTCATCGTCCTCGTCCTATTTAATTTTTTGATGTTCGTTCGTGCTTTGAATATCATTCTTTTTTTCTCGTCCGCTTCATGTCCGCTCGATCACTCTTCAATACTTCAGTACTTGTGATTGCAGCGACCAGATTAACCGGTTTTCGGGCCGGGGGGCGGGGGTAGTCGTGGGCATGGGCATGACTCATGGGGCTTGGGAAGGAACCCCTTGGGGCAGGGGGGCTATCTCCCAGTCAGAGAAGGGCAGGAGGATCTTCTCCGAAGGGACGAAACCAAGGAAGTGTCTGAGACTCGAGCTTCTAGTTTCCACTCAAGTGCGAGGTACTACCCCATTTGCGATCGAGTGTTTGCTTGCTTGCTTTCTCGCTCGCTTGCTGGAGGACGAGGTGATGGATAGCGTTTCTCTGGAGTAACCTTAAACGCCGTCTGTTTTCGGAGATCACTTTTCCTCTTGGTTGACTCTTCCTTGCTTCTCTTTGATTGTTGTTTATTCACTGTCACATTTTGGTGTGTATCTGTTTTCATTTACTGTTTGTGTGTAATTTCTTCTCTTTTTTGTGACCATTAATGGGTATTCTGTTAGTTGGGAACTTGCTTTTGATGTTAATGGTCTTCTCTTATTGCCCCATTTGACTGTGCATATTTTGGATAGCACTAATAATAAGCAGTATTGTTTTGATTAATTGCTTATTCTTTATATGATTTATGGGATATACTACGACAATGAAGTAGAATGTCGAATGCAAGCTTTTGTTCACTAACCTTAATAAATGAAGCTACAGTTCCTTATATGTCTTGTTGATATTTCGTTATGGTGCGTGATCATTACTTAGCAAGATAAAGACAAAATCATCAAAAGTAAAACCATCGAATTTCTTGGGCACTCCTCAAAAAAACAGATAAAATCATTTTTATTCTAAATGAAGTCATGGATAGACTCTAATTCCCTGTATAACAGAATATTCTGTGTAGGCAACTGAGAAAAGCAATTTGTGATACTGCTATAATAGAAAGGTCGGGTTCGTTCAGCGAAACGCCCAAATTCTACTCTTCCGCCGCAAACGAGATGATGAGAGATGATTCCGCAGGACGTCCACGTTTTTAGGACCTCCAAAATCAGGTCCAATTTTCCCATAATTCAATCCCATTCACCAACATCACACGGGGATGGTTAGGACCCACTGGGCTATAGCATAAGTGTTTCCTGCCTGAAACGCTAGGGACTTTTGCCGTGGTTGAAAGGGATCTGGTTTCAGTTTTTTAAGGGGATATCCCCCCCACCCACACCTTCCCTCCCCCTTACCTCCTCCTCTCCTCTTCCTAGACTCCCACACACACACACACACACACACACACACACACACACCTTTTTTTTTTTGTATCCCTGATCCAGCCCCCACCTACTTTCCCTTCGGGATTAATATTATATCATTTCCCTTCCTTTTCTTAATGAGACCAGTTTTGTGGTGCAACAAATTCCTCCAGGTTTAGTTCATAGCTTCCTTTTTTTTCATGATTCATTTGCTGCCTTCAAAAGATGCTTTTAAGAGTTTACTAAGGTCATAAAATTTTTTCAGTCACTGATTGATTTCCTGTAACGAGGAGAGAGAGAGAGAGAGAATGAGAGGAGAGAAGAGAGAGGAGAGAGACGAGAAGAGAGAGGATGAGAGAGAGAGGGGGAGAGGGGGAGATGGGGGCTATTCAATGATACAGATTCAAAATTTGAAAACTGTCAAAAGACCTATACTGTAAAACAAGTTATTCCAAGGAAAACATTCAATTTTTCAGTAGTTAATTTAAGATTAGACAGCATGAAGAAAAAATCATACCAACGACCAAATAACACAGGGGAATACAAGCAACTTTTAATGAATATTCCTCCGATGTCTTGCTGACATGCAAACTGACAACGAAACAGAGAGACGCGCCTGAATTACATAACATCCAACCACCTTCGTCGGTTAGCTGTGAACATAACACCTTAAGAGAGACGAGAAGGTGTTCAGTTCTTGCCCTCGGTATATCTCAAAGACGCCCTTTTTTCTTTTTTTTAATATTTTTTCTTTTTAGATGCCCTCTTTTTCCCTCTCAGATCGTATCAACTCATTCACGCCTGTATTTTGCGGTTGGGGATGACCGCCTTTCCCACGTTAGCTAGGCGCATATCGCTCTTCCTCTGGGAGACTGATTTATGATAGTTCAGCCTGGCGTCATAGGGACCAGGGTCATAGGAAGAACACCGAAGAATGTCCTCTTCGATAGCACCACGTGGTGCTTTACCATAGTATTCTAGTATTTTTTTATAAGATTTAGACTGAATAATATTGCAGATTGGCGTCAAAACGACCATGGTCACATAAAGAATAGCGGAAGGCGTCTTATAGCCATTCGCTTTCTTTACTACCACTTACTTTTTCGTTTAATTTTAATTGTTATTTGCTTATTTATTTATTTATTTATTTGCGGTTTGTTTGTATAACAATTTTAGGGCTTTTCAGTCATTTCGTTAAGAAAAATGGATGTGAATTTATGTTGTGAAAAATAATTGTTTTATTGTTACTTGAGCTCCCACGGCAAAATACTTTAAACTTTTTTTTTTATGGTGTTCCATTAACTGAATAATTCAAGTATTTTTATGGCGTTTCAGTAACAAAGTCATTTATTCTGTCACATTATCATTATTATTATTAACTAGCTAAATTATATTTCTTCATCATGTCAGAATTTCACTTTCTCACTCGTAGTACCGCTTAAAGTTCTAGAACTCCTCATTCAGCCCTTTACCCCTAAAATCTTGTGGTATTTTATACAATAATTATTTCTTTTTCTGCTTGAGATTCCACTAAGTCTCCTAAACCCCATTAAAACCGACAAAAACCTCCCCAGACAGGTGTATTTAAGCCTGGCGTTCTTGACCTTACCGCTTCGTTCTTGGGCGTTTCCCCTCTTAAAAAACAAAAACAAAACAAAAAGTTCCGTAACGTGAGAGAGACATTCTGTTTCCCCGCTTCAAAGGTACAGCAGATCCGTAATGCCAGACATTCTGACCTTTACCTTCAGGATTGATAAAAGAAAAAAAAAATCCTTCCCTCCCTCCACTGCTCTCCTTTCTTGTTCTCCGTCTGCCGCCTCTTCCCTTTCGCTCTCTAAAGGAAGACGGGGTCGGGGAAGGGCTGGGGGTGTGGGGGGGAAGAAGAAGGGGGCGTGGAAGAGTTTTCCGAGAGGTTGAGGGAGGCGCGTTAGGTCAAGAGGTTGTAAGAGCCGAGGTCAGAGGTCAGAGATTGAAGGGACAAAGATTCGAACTTCGGCGGAGAACGAAGTGAACCACCGCGAGTCTCTCTGTCTCTCTCTCTCTCTTTCGTTTTTAGTAGAAGTTTTTTTATGAGCTTCAGCATACTTGAAATTTCCGTCGATTAAAAGTACAGTCTCTCTCTCTCTCTCTCTCTCTCTCTCTCTCTCTCTCTCTCTCTCTCTCTCTCTCTCACACACACACACACACACACACACACACACACACAAGAGTAACTGACATCTCTAAAAGGCCAGACATTCACGTGTACTAAATCCCAACAACTGTAAGAGGTTCAACTTCCTTGAAAATAAAAGGTGATCAATGAATAAGTAAAAAAAAAAAAAAAGAGGCATAAAAGTCTCCATTAACCAGACAACGAAACCAAGAGTAAAAAAAATGACAGACTAGAGCCCATAAAAACTTCCTGGAAAAGAAAAAAAACTGGGCATCACAACCCAACGCGCTGGAAAAAAAAATAAATCGAAATCGGTTCCAGTTGTGTCAGACGTTAGGCCCTGAGTGACAGTGGAAACGAATAAACGTTATTAATGCTCAGGAGATGGAGAATGGATGATGGATCCACGAAGTGTAGAGGCGATAAAGAAGGCAAGCACGGAAAGCAAAGATGATGGATGGGTCCAGTGGAGTAGGGGGAATGGGGACCTAATGGGGTTGGGGGAGATGCTGAGATTGATCGATGAGGTCGGAATAAATGGGTAATTAGCCCTCAAGGTTGTGAAGCCGTGTCACCTGTGCGGGTGAGTGAATGGGGCAGGAAAATTAGTTGAAGGGATTAAGAGGGAATTAGAGAAGGAAGAAATAAAACAGGAGAGAAGAGATAGGAAATGTCTTATCTATAGTGAATTCGCTAGGGTTTTCAAAATTATCGTGTGTCCGAGTTTCATGTATCTATATATATCTAGTCAAATTAATGGCTCCCAACTCTCTCTCTCTCTCTCTCTCTCTCTCTCTCTCTCTCTCTCTCTCTCTCTCTCTCTCTCTCTCTCTCTCACGGAAACCGTATTCCGTATACGTTCTCAATGTTTGGAACACAATATCTTGGGTTAACACACAGTGTGGGAAGGTATTTCACACAAGTATAAAAAGATAAAAATTTATTTCATACAAATAATAAAGTTAAAAAAAACTATTTGCTTTACCATAAATTCTGCTGGGAAACTGTTTCTTGTTTCATAAATTCTACGGGAAGGTATTTACTTTTTCAGAAATTTATAGTAAAGTTTTTGTTTTTTTCATACATTCTAACCCCATGGTAATATACTATATATATATATATATATATATATAGATAATATATATATATATATATATTATATATCTATTATATGTATGTATGTATATATATATATATATATATATATATATATATATGTATGTATGTATATATATATATATATATATATATATATATATATATATATATATATATATATATGCTCTCGTACATTGCTAGTTACCTATAGAGAATATCACTTTCCAGGTGACACCTAAGAGCTTTATTACACGTGAGAAGTTCTCGAGATTTTCACATAGCTTAAGACTTCTTCTCCCCTCAGGAACTCTCATCCTTTCTTATCTCCTTTACACATGACATCCTTCTTTCCAAGAAACTTTACCTGGCGCATCCTTAGGGAGGTTCCTTTGAAGATTTTTTTTTTTTTTTTGAGGTGGGAGAGGTTAACGTGAATCCTTAAGATTTACACCTGTCGGTCACTACTGCTCAGTAAGGATTCCATTTCGCGTTCACGTTGTCATAACGAAACAGTCGATTGTTTGTGTGCTCGCGCGTTCTTGTACGTACGTTCATGCGCGGTTTCGTACGTTTGTATAGGACATAGAGGTGCCATATCCGCCGTTGACGGTGGGAGCGGAAACGTAGTTCTTACGAATAACTGTAATTTGCAAACCAGAGGGACCGTTTGTATTTTTTCGTAGGTTGTAGGATTGTCAAGCTCTTGGCTTTTTTTTTCACCTCTAAAAATTTGTCGTTTTACTTCCGAGAAACTAATTTCATCTCAGAAAATTGTCTTTTAAAAAAACCTCTGGAAAACTGCCATTGCTTTAAAAAGGATTTCAGTTACTTAGGTGCTTCAACGTTCTCGATAACTTGAGTGTCAAATAAGTTAGCTATAGCAGTTCTGATCTAACAGTTCCATTCCTCTGCAGAGGAAGGTAGTGTGGCCATCCTTGGAGGTGTGCTCGTATGTATGTATGTATGTATGTCTTCCTTTGCTGGAAACAAAAGCTAGCAATTCTTACCGTTTATTTATATATTTATTTATTTATGTATTAATTAATTAATTAGTTTATTTATTTATTTATTTTTATTCTTTATTTTTTTATTTATTTAAAGGAATGACAAGTAAATGAACATTTTCTCATTCTATGCCATGAGCTGGTCCACATCTGAAACGGCTGTCAGTCGAAAGCAGGAAAAATTAAGAGTAAATAATTGGAAGAAACTTTCTCTACAAACAAACTGATTCTTAATTAGTACAACATTAACTAAGTCCATTGAAACTCGAGTTTCTTTCCCTTTCGTGTAATTATTTAGTCACAGTGAAATTAACCTTGTTTTTCATTATTACGCCATTATGAAATTTTGGCAATTAAGAAATTACGCGTGTCTAGTTTCCATTAAGGTTATTACTGCATTACGTGTGCACTTTGCTCTCGTATATGCATGTGACTGTTCTGATTAATTGACTAGTTAATTAATTTTTTTGCATTTTTCTGATATCTGTTTTTTCGATTTTTTTGTGACAAAAATATCTACGTTAACATTATCCATAACACCTACTATTTAGTTAATTCACTTTTTTTTCTTATATTGGTTTTTTTATTCAAATTTTCTGACAAAAATATGTACGTTAACATTATCCTTAACACTTACCATGACATATAGTAATGTGTTTTCAATTTTTCCTATTGTTGTGCTAAAGTCTGTTATTTACGCTTTTACGCTTCATTGAACTATCGGAAACATCTGTAAAATATTTTTGCAGTCAGTTTTTGTCCCCTTGTACTACTTCCTCTCTGTTGTAAATTTTTCCATTCTTGTTTCGTTTCATATTACATTGAACTTTTCTTGGAATGATAAACTGAGTTCAAGGAATAGATATCTAATATAGAATTAACATAGAATAGTAACAGAAAACAGTAATAGTGGTAGAATTCTAACATGTATTTTTTTCCTTATAGAAATTACTAAAAAAAACAAAATCGTTTATTTTAGTAGAATTATTAAGATAATATTCACGCTCCCTCCCCTTCAAACCTCCCCTTCCTCCCCACCCCCAAAACATACCTCAGATTATGTTCATGATTCAGTAGCAACAATGCCAGTCTCCATTACGGTAGTTTAACGCCATAAATTATTTTTTTAATGACGACTTCATTTAGTCGACGGAAATTGTATGAATGTCTATTCTCTTTCTTCTTCCTCTTCTTCCTCTTCTTCTTCTATCGCGTTTTCTGCCTTTTCTTTTCTTCCTCATTTTCGTGCTACATCCCCCTCCCCTTCCCCGTCTTCCTCCTCCTCCTCCTCCTCCTCCTCCTCCTCCTCCTCCTCCTCCTCCTCCTCCACCATTTTTTTTTAATAATCGTCAATTAAAAAACAAAAACAAAATCTGAATTTACCGCCGGTGGAATCTTTCATATGAGGTCACGAAGAATGATCGCCGATTAACCTTTTTAAAATGGCGGGAAAGCGAACTCTTTAAAAAAGGGGGTTGGGGGTGAGGGGGGGGGCGGGGAAACTACTTTTTGGCACCACTCGACAATACAATAAACGCCATTGTCTTCCAGGTTTAGAAGGTTAGGGAACTGAAAGAAACGTGCTTGTTGAGAAGTTTTTTTTTTTCCTTTTTTTTTTTCGTGTAGAACAGTAGTTCATGGAGGATTTTTTTCTTGAAGATGTTCCTATGTAATGATACTAAATTTGACTTATGAGTTTGGACGTGTGGGTATTGTTTCAAGGTTTTTTTATTGTTTTATTTTCTTTCCTTATTCTTTTTTTTTGGAAGGGTTAAACACGAAGTCACGTTCAATTCTTAAATAATATCTATAAATAATATAATATATATATATAATATTATATAATAGTATATTTATATATTATATATAAGTGTCAAGATATATTAAGTTAATTATTACTATAGAATAGTATAATTCTCTTATAAATATTTAAGATCAGTTCGAGCTACAAATGTCCTTTAATATCTAATTCGCTCTACCTCCCGGAATTGATATATTTTCATATAGTACCGAAGGGGAATTTTTTGTGATAATAATTTCGTCCCCTCATGGGATCGAACCACTGTCCAGTGGACGAGAACGAAATCAGGACGGATTTCGTTCACGTCCATGGACAGTGGTTCGATCCCATGAGGGGACGAAATATTATCAACTAAAAATTCCCCTTCGGTACTTATATGAAAATATATCAATTCCGAGGTAGAGCGAATTAGAAATTAAAAGACATTTGTAGCTCGAATGATTTATATGAATCACGGTGATGTGATAATTATTTCATATATATATATATATATAATATATATAGTATATATATATATATATATATATATATACCATTAACTATGTATTTTTATTCATACATATAATAATATGGATATAATATATATATTATATATATATATTAAGTATATATATACCTGAATATCTAATAGATAATATTCGATAATAAATTAATTAATTTTAAATTAAGTTAATTGTACATTATGTCTTCACTTATATCCTTGAAAATAAAAAAACAAGGAATAAAATTAGTAATATGTCCTTCCCCACCCCACCCCCTGCCCCAACACCCTCTAACCTTTTTATGAATCACATTTTCACCTGAAATCTGATAATAACTTGATCACATAGAGACGCCACCACGATCTTGTATCTCAGACTTCAACATTATGTCTTCACAGTCCCCCCACCCCCCACCCGCCAACAACCTTAAATTGTGCCCTGGATTCCCTCCCCCTTCCCCAATTTTCACGCTTTCCGAAGTCACCGTCGGTGGTGGGAAGGATCTTTCTTGTCGTACCTTCTTCGACTTTCACTCTGTGTACTCGGATTGAAAGGGTCCTCTTCCTTCCGCTGGCTCTTGGGAATTCGGTTGAAATGGGCGAAGACAGTTTCTTCTTTCTTTTCGCGTCTGGAACCTGTTAATCTCAAAAGGCCTTTTACGTTAGTATTACGTCTGGGAAAGTACCTGGAGAATGAAGAGACTGAATTATAGTTATTAACGTCAGCCACTTTCTCTATAGCGACTTTTAATCTCAAAATTCCCGAGACTTTTCAGACTGAAATATGCTACGCATTCCTCTGCTTCTATGGTAACCTGACAACAGTGCCAGTTTAGGCCTAAGAAAAATCTTTCATTAAGGCGTTTCAATGGCACTTTAATCATATTATACAAAAGTTGCTGCTGGCCCGTTGTACGTCGTGGTTTTGTCATGAGACGTGACGGGATTATTTCTGAGGGCTTCATTCTTTTTCAAAGGATAAAATGAAAACGAAAATTCTTTCCCAAGAAGACATGATCGCTCTTAGTTCTAAAGGAACCCAGGAACCGTAAATCCTCTGGGCATAAAATTTCAAGTTTAACGTTAAATTATTATTATATTATTATTATTATTATTATTATTATTATTATTATTATTATTATTATTATTATTATTATTATTATTATTTGGGAGAAACTCTCTATGGCGAGAATATATATAATGTTCTAAGAGGTCCACAATAATAAAAAATGTTGCGAGTTCGTGTATAAGGCTTCGAAAGCTTTGTAAAGGGTTTTTAAAGTATACACGAACTCACAACATTTTTCATGATTGTGGACCTCTTAGAACATTATCACTATTATTATTATTATTATTATTATTATTAATCAGAAGATGAAACCTATTCATTTGGAACAAACCCACAGGGTCCATTCACTTGAAATTCAAGTTTCCAAAGAATCTGGCGTTCTTCAGGGAGTAGAAAGAGGAGGCGAAGGGAAATACAGAAAGAAGAAACCCCACTTATTAAAAACGAACAAAAAATATTAGCATAACCGACTATCAACTAATGTGACCATCTTTGGAACATGAACATAGCCTAACAACTTGACTCCAAAAACCAGTAATTGAAACGTTGTAGTAGACCCGTTAAGTCGTGTTCGAGAGAGAGAGGCAGTCGGTCACACTAAGGCCGGAAAGCCGCATGTGAATGTTGATTGGACCTTGCAAGAATACGTTAAAATTCCATGACAGCTTTTGGACACTTAGCTGTGCTAAAGATTAATGGTTAATCATACTATCATTCATACATACCGTAAATCAGGAAACTGGAATACAATCAGTGTAGATGATGAGTAAGCATGCCTATTTTAAAACAACCAAAATGACTCCAGTAGTTCACCGTCTATTTTTTTTCTTTTTAATATTCTGGAAAGTTTACTGAAAGAAAAGAAAGTTATTCAGATTTCCTTTGGCACAGAAATAATAATGAGGTGCCGATGTTCGTGGCTTCCTTGGAAAGAATCCTGCAGTTCATTAATATTTCTTTCCTCATTTCTTTTTCTTTAAAATCCTGACGGTTTCTTCTCATGAAGACTTTTACAGTCAGGTTCATTTTGAAAGTGTGCTTTAGACAAATCTGATTTCTTCAGTTTTCTGTGGAAGGGTTATATTACGTGAGTCATTTACAATTATAATGATGAAAATAACAGTGCGTGCTGGTATTTCTGTTTACATACATACATACATACATACATACATACATACATACATACATACATACATACATACATACATACATACATACATGCATGCATGCATACTACATACATACATACATATACATATCATACATACAACATACATACATACATACATACATGCATACATACACATACATACATACACATACATACATTGCACTATATAGGCTACTTAGAAGAAAAATCACTAAGTTCGATAAGTTCTCCATGATGTATATATTATTTTAGTCACTATTTTTATTTAGCATTTCATGGAAATGAAAAGCATCACTTATAAAAAACTTCATACCTCATATCGCAAAGAATGTCAAGGAAAAGTTATAAATCCCTTACCGCTCCTTTTTTTCCCTTTCTATTTTTTCCCCTAAGAATTCATAAAACTATAAACCTTTCAAGTGTAAATCGTGCGGTCTGCTTATGGACAGTAAATGTACCGCAAAATGTTCAGGTACCTCATTTGCAGTAACCTTTGGGAATTAACATGTTCAGCGTGAAACCAATGTCATTTCATCATTCATCTCTGTTGGGTTGCACTGAGTGAAGGGTTTTGTGTATAGATGAATAAAAAATTAAAATTTAGAGTGTGTTCTATAAGTGAAAATTCGCTTTTCTTAATAAAACCTCCGGTGGAAATCTTTGGTTGTAAATGTCTCTTGTTTTTTTTTTTACATTTTTATGAAGCTTAGGACTCTCTCTCTCTCTCTCTCGTTAGTTTTCTTCTCTCACTTTTCTGTACCTGCTGAACACTGCTCAAAAATCGGTCACTTTTCCAAACACCACCCAAGGGAGCTTAACCCGACAAATCAGATCTACTTACACACACGGCCAGTTCACGCATTATGCAAATACCGGGAACCTCGCATTGACACGAGGTGTTCCCCAGGTAAAGAGATAATCCCAGGTGAGCGAAGAAAAATTCACGGGCGTATTACGTATATAGCTAAGAGAAGCGGGGAAGAGACTTCAACGCTGCTCCAGATAGTGATCTTTCGGTCTGGCGGGCCGGCGGTAGTGTAATGAATAGAAGCGCCTCCCAGGTTCTCATGCGAAAGGTTGAGTGATAGGTTGTAGAGGCGTTTTGGGAGCGATGTAATGATTCGATAAAGCAGCTGAGATAGGGAAAGGGACGCGGAAGCTTTGGGAAGTGTGTGCGACGGAGGTTCACGGCGGCAGAGATGAAAAGAAGCGCCGTGGATGGAAAGTTAAGACGACGGTTGTATAAAAAGATGTGTGTTTTTATTATTGTATCCCATAGACATTGTTATATTTCGAATGATTTTGAACTTGTGAATTTGATTATAACAAAGCTAATGATGATATTATTGTAGAAGTTAAATCCATAAGTGTTTTTATTATTGTATCTTATAGACATTGTTATATTTCGAATGATTTTGACTTGTGAATTTGATATAAAAAGCTAATGATGATATTATTGTAGAAGTTAAATCCATAAGTGTTTTTATTATTGTATCTTATAGACATTGTTATATTTCGAATGATTTTTAACATGTGGCTTTGATCATCACAATGCTAGTAATGATATTATCGTAGAAGTTAAATCCATAATTGAGTGCTTTGAATGTAACGTAACAGTCAGGATTAAAATGATAGAGCTGGAAGCTTTCGAGAGAATTATCATCTCCCATCTTCAACTAATAAAAAGCTTCTAGTTCTGTAGTTTCAGATAATTAACTTTTCATTTTATGACGAGCACATAATTGTTTTTAATTATGGGATTTTCCCATATTATACATATATGCATATGTATGTATGTACAAAACTTATTCTGGTTTTGGTAGAGGAATTGGTCCATACCAATCTTAGTGTGGTTTCTTGAATGTTTTGATGACTGTTGCATCCCCATTATGCAAAATAATTCAACTTTGCTAATGATAAAGGTTGTCAGTTGTCTTTTCATGTTGATTTTTATTTTTGTTTTTAAATGTACAGTAGGTATCTTCTAGAAAATTGTCCAGTGATTTCATCTAATTATACAGAACCAGGGCAAACATAAACGTTCGTATTTATATACTTAGTTCATTATATGAATGTGCATTTCCGATCATCTCTCAAAGAAAATCCTCATTTCCAGTTGAAAAGAATGTTCTTAGCACAACAAATCGGGTCGATTTGAGATGTGAATCGACGAGTAGTACCTCCTCTGAAGTGGATGCGTTCGTATCATCCACGGACTGAACATGGGTAAGATGCTGAAATTCGAGAGTCCCTCTCGACTGTCCAACTTCAAGTGCTCGACCCTTCCCCTCGACAAGCAGTCGAGTTTAACGAAAATGCGTCGCAAATTCATTCCCTCGTTGCTAAGCGACGAAGTACGTCAATTGGACAGCGACAGTGCCATGATGACCGCTCTTCCCGTGCCCACTGTCCCCCCGTACCCCATCGAACTCTTCGAGAATGGGGGCGAACTGGGGCACACGAACAGGGCTTTCAATTTAACGGATGAGTTCCTAGCTGCGCCCACTTACAAGGCGTTCCAGAGAGTGCCTTCTGAGGCTTCCCGAACCCCCGATGGGGAGGTGACCAACTGTGATAGACCGTCGCCTGAAGGAGCAGTGCACTCCGTCTGCAGTTCGACGACGAAGGACGACGCGCCTCAGGACAGTAAAGACTCCAAAGTACAGTTCGTGAATTCCTCGCCCAGCTGCGAAAGCGGAGATTTTCATTCCAAAAGTGGGTCCCTTTCGGACTGTGTCGTTTACTCCAACGGCGACATCAAAAACAGGTCACCTCCCAGCGGGAGCTCACCCGTTGAGAACCGAGCACCAACGTCAGGGGCGTTTTCTGCAAATGTTGTGCCACCAGCTAATGGTGGGACGCTACCTAATAATGCTCCAGTAACCAGCGCTGGACCATTACCTGCCAGCAGGCCAGTTCCTCCTAGTACACATAATATACCAAATAGAAGACCTCATCCCAAAGATGGCTACTTTCCTAACGGCTTCAGGTATCCTTCTACGCAACCAAGTTCGGCTGGGCTGTACCCTCGAGGGCCGCCTTTCCAAAACGCTAGACCAAATTATAGTGACGGGCATCACTCGGACCTTGAGACAATGCCAGTTCGAAGGCCGCTTACGAATGGGGGTTTAGTTCGCCCCAGACATTTAGTCGTTGGACATTCCTTCAGCGGTGGGTCGAGTGTAGATAATCGTTCGTTGTCGTTAGCCGGTGCGGCGCCGAATAAGATCCGTGGTCACACTTTCAGCGGTGGGCCTATAAGCAGGAGGATTATTCATCCCCGTCAACAACACCTGGGGCCAACCAGTACTACGTATTCCAGGGACAATGTCAGACAATGGCATGGGTCTTTATCCTCCGTGCCCGGATCAACAAATCGGGTTCCTGATCCAAGAGTAGTGCTGGACCCTCGAATGCTCATGAATCAAAGGGAGGTAAACCCACCCCCTAATAGGCCGCCTCCCCCTTCAGAGGGTCGTCGCCCATCTTATCAGGCTGCTGAAAATGCAGGGTCTGTCGGTGGGGGCGTGAGAGAGGCGAAGGTGCCCGACGCTATATATAGTAAGGTGTGTAAACCCAAGAAGAATCGCAAGGCGAAAAGTGACGCATCCCCCCACAGGCCGCCGTCGCTAGGAAGCAACTTCCTCACGTTACCCAGGTCTCCCACGAGTCCTTTCTGTTTGGTGAAACAAGGAAACCGCGGGAGTAATCAGGACTTGAAACCCATAGTCCCCCAGAAGGGGAGTTCCGAAGAGAACAGCAGCAGTAGTGCCGATCCCGACGACCCTAGTCCTCTGTACGAGGACCTCAGGGAGTTCGATGACGACAGGGTCGAAGAGAGGCAGTACAACATCGAAGTGAAGATCGATTACTCGCGCGGGAGTAAGTACCAAATGGAAACCAGACACGTGGTGACCACCAAGAGCAAGAATTGCGAGAAAAATAGCAATAACAACGCGACGAACGACAAGACGGCGAACGTAGCGTCCCATCCCTCCGAAGACAAAAAAGAGAAAGCGATATCGAAAAAGCTCAAAGAAGTAGGAGAGATGAAGACGTTTAAGTTGGGGGTCATTCACGTGATTCGTCTTGGAAAATGGAGGTTCGTCGCTCTTTGCTGTTGTGGGTAAGTCCATTTCCTTTTTTTTTCTTCTTCTTCATCCTTGGCCAACCGAAGCGTTAATTTTTGTACTTAAATACGATTCAGAAATTTGAAGAAAAAAAATTAATTAGAAAAATATGGTTTTGTACGTTTGTGTGGTAGGTGATTTAAATTTAAATACCATTCATAAATCGTAAGTTTTTGTATGCTTTTTTACATCATTGTAAACAAATATATGTTGTAATTTTCAACTTCACATCTAATTACAATTTGAGAAAAAAATTATGGTCTTTATATTTTGAACATTATAGTTATATATCCAACCATTTAAAAAAAATAAAAACCTGTTTTATACATGGCCCGAGAACCCTGGCACTCCAAATTCCTTTCTAATCCAAATAAAGCTCTCACCTGTGATATACAATCCATGACATGATGGCCTTATTTGAAACAATGAGAGACGCTCAGCACCTAATTGAGTGTAACAGAACCTTTTAGGTCTAATTGTGGGAAAGACTCACAGTACCATTGTTTCCAGGTAGATTTCCTTCCATTCGCACGTTTGATGATGGATTAAACGAGGACCGTTTTCTCCTCATTATACTTGCAGAGAGGAGGAATTTTCCAGTGCCTGTATGAGTATCCAAGTTTGTGCAGTCTTATTCATACTTTCGTAATCTCTGTGTTTATTTTATTCAGTTGCTCGTTTAACGAAAGGGCGTGTGGTTGGGAATACAATTCAAGTTTCATAAAAGGTATTGTAATTTTGTTTACTGAAAATATTACCTCTCTTTGTTAATTAATACGAGATATGAAACATTTCGTAAAGATGTCCTCTTGTAAAATTCTTGGTACTGAATGGACGAAATTGATCATATTCACTTCACATTTTAAACAAATTCATCACAAGAATTGTCTCCATATGTGTATTTCATGTAACTTAATTTTAGACTAGTCTCCATGTGTATTTAAGAATATGTAATATAATTTTAGACATATATATACATATATATAATATATATATATATATATATATATATATATATATATATATATATAAAATATATATATATATATATACATAAACTCGCAAGTTAACGGACGCGCTTTTAGGCCTTTCGAATAATAGTTTTTGTAATGGTTATACTTCCTGACATTATATTTCATACTCCACTTCTATGGAAGAAGAATAATTACAACACTTACAACATTGACTGTTGTTTCTGCAATACTTAAGGCATTAAATAGTACATTACATTTTTCTTTTGTTGCTGTAATTCTCTAGAACTGGCACAGCGATTACAGCTTATGCTGTGATTGGCTGAACATTCCCAACGCATTTCCCCTAAAAAAAAATAGATAAATAAATAAATGAAATTTCCTAGGCCACGTAACAAAGAAACTTCCACGACCCCAATAAGATAATTTATGCCCACCTGTGTAATCTATCCTCGTGTGTTGGAGGCGGTTAATTGGTTAATTACTAGGCTGTAGTTGCCGAGGCCTCGGGCTCCCACCACATTCGTAAAAAAAATGAAAAAAAAGATATTTGACGAAGACTAAGATTAATGGAGTTCTCCAAATATCTTCTCTTCTAGCATCGGATTCCACTGTAGTCCGATTTTCTCCCACGATTGTTTGAGGGGTTTCGGGTTTGGGGGGGAGGGCGGTTGGGCTGTGAGATTTCTTCTATAGGTTATTATTATTATTATTATTTTTTTCTATCACAGTCCTCCAATTCGACTGGGTGGTATTTATAGTGTGGGGTTCCGGGTTGAATCCTGCCTTCTTAGGAGTCCATCCCTTTTCTTACTATGTGCGCCGTTTCTAGGATCACACTCTTCTGCATGTTATTATTATTCATAAGAATCTCATCAACACACAAGTCTCTAAATTTGTGAATAAATACATCATGATAGATATTATAGATCCTATAATATATATATATATATATATATATATATATATATATATACACACACATCACACATATTATATATATATATATTATTATATATAATATATATATATAATATAATATATATAATATATATATACAGACATAAAACGTTTGTATTTACAATTACATCAGCAGGTTTTCTTTATTATTATTATTATTATTATTTATTATTATATTATTATTATTATTATTATGATTATTATTACATGAAACACCTTCAACGGTGTAATAACAATAATAATAAAATATAATAATAATTAATAATAATAATATAATATAATAATAGTCGGTGCATTTAATGGCAATAGTAACTGCAACACTAGTTTAACCAGCCATCTAACTAATCTACCTAAGTAATCTACCCAAAGTAATCTACCTAATAACTGCTTAGAACCTACTCATTTTGTAAATAGATGCGGCCGATTTGTAACCTTTGTTTCAGCACATCACATCCTTTTAGAGTTGATGATGTTGATAACCTGTGAGATCATAATTTGTCGGATCCAAGAAGGCCAACAATGGGAGAAGAACCGGTTTAGAAGACGCTTAGAAACAAGTATACAAAGGAGAGCTTTGTGTAGATAGTTTTTTTTTTCTTTCTTTCTGTTTTTATTTTAACTGGAAGATCGGTATTTGTTTTTTGTATTTTTTTGAACTGAGAGATCAGTGTAGTTTCTTACTTTATTTTTTTTTTTTTCTAAGATCAGTAGTTTCGTACTTTTTTTTACTGGGAGATCAATACTTTTTTTTATTTGATTGGGAGATCAGTAGTCTTTCTTTCAATTTTTTTTTTATGAGAGATCAGTAATTTTTTGTGAACTGGATGAACGGTTGTCTCTGACTTTTTATTTCTTCTGTTGGGAGATCAGGCAGTAGTCCTTATTTTTTCTGTCGGAAGATCAAGAAGTAGTCCCATATTCCGGCTTGCTTTTAGAAGCAAGAGCCCGTGCTGGCATAATTTCCATCCATGCGCTATTGGTTTTAGGCCTCCTTGTAACCTATTTCCGCTTGCGCTAAACTCCTAAAGTTTGTTGTCAATGATTTCATTTACTTTTATTATTATTATTATTTGGAGATCAGTAGTCTCACGTCTCGACTTGCTTTAGATAATAATAATAATGATAATAATAACTTTATTTCAAACTGACACTGGTTACTTTACAATCCGTATATATACATATAGGTAAAATAACGAAAGATCAGCATTAAAATAAATTCATAGTAAATGAATACTAATGTAACAAACATTTCTTCAACTTATTCTTAAAAGAATTTAGAGTGGCAGCATCCTTGATATCTTGTGGTAGCTTATTCCACAAGAGCCCGTGCTGAAATAATTTCATTCCTTACTCTATTGGTTATGGGACTCTTGCTGTGGATGGTGGTACAGAAGACAAGGGGCATTATCACTGTATGCTACCTTTCAGCTTCTGTCCAACCTTGGGATTGGCAGTATGAAAGCCTCGACTCTCATGGCACAAGGCCATTCTTAACCTTAACAGCACCAGCAAAAACCACCCATCCAGCCAAACCAGTTAATCGAGTTGTACTTTAAATGTCAATAAAGAAGTCACGAGGGCCAGTTTCCCCAAGGGGCATCTTGACGCTTGCATGGCGAGGACGTGATCCTCGGGCACATGCCCCAAGGGGGGGGATCTTCTAGGTCCTGCAGGCGGTGTCTCCTTTTTTATTTTTTTAGGGCGTCGTGAGTGCGTGGGAACCAGAGCCGATAAGGAATCGTCACCGTCATCATGAGCGAAGGGCACCGTAGGACTTCGAGTAAGGTGGGGGGGGGGGCGGGGGTGGGGTCTGTGGGGGCCAGTGGTGATGATGACGTCCCAGGATAACGTATGAAGGACCCATCATGAAGGAGGACAGGGCCGGATCTCGAGGGTAATCTAGAAGGAGAGAACAGAAGAGAATATTATTTTCTGTGGGAACTAACTTTATATGGGAGATTCCTTCCCGAATTGGTGGGTCTCAACGAGTACCCCGGCCATTTCCTTGAGTAGAGATCCTCAAATTGACATTTTGATGTTCCTGGACTTTATTTTTTTTTCCTTTCCTTCCTATCCCCCTTTCCCCCATTCCCATCCCCTTCAAACCCAAAAACCACAAAAAACAATGGTTGTTTTATGTTTCCTGGGATTTTCGGGTGTGACGTTGTTGTTTTGGTCTTTTTTTTTTTGCTGCTATTTTAAAAAAATGATGTCGAAATAACCTTGATTATATATGCTCTTCATAAACACTAAATTAAATGCATGATTACTTATTATGGTACTTTATTGAGAACAGTATAATTGCTGTGTTAGATAAAATTTTTTTAGATCATTTCTACTCGTCAAATTCTGTCAGTGATTTTGAAATGGTCCGTAATTATAACAGAAATTATTTCTTACGGGCTGCTCTACGAGCAAGAGCCCGTGCTGGCATAAGGTCAGCTAAATCTACAACAAAAAAAATTTAAAAAAAAAATTTCATTCCTCATAAGTGCTGTCGTCAGCAGAATTTTATTGATGTTCATACTATTATCTCCTCCATCGTTTAGGCATCGTTTCAATTGGTGCTTTAAACTCATAATAGATTTGTTATGACTGATATAAACAGTGCCTTAAAATCTGAATGTATCACTTCATCACATGCTGGTCGGGATAGAGTAGAATCAGTAGAAGGCAAAGAGGGAGAAGTAGGCCACGTCTCCTTTCGTGACAAAATCTTGAAACTAAAAGTTCTCAAAGCATAGAATTTCTTTTTTGTTTATTTTGTTTTCATAGGCTTAGACCGTAAAGATAAAGAGAAAGCATACCATAAAGACCATAAATAGAACTACGATCTCAGAAGTATCTATATGTCAAGTAACGAATATTGATGACAAAATGAAATGATTACGTACTTGTCACATGTTTACGGTTTCTGTCATCTTTTAGGATTTTGACCCACAAACTTTGAACCAAGTTGTTTTTTTGTTTTTTTTTTTTTCGATGGCAAAACTGAAGTCACGGAAAGGTGTTTTGACACCACTTATAGGAAAAATTTTATTTTTCTAAGCTAAGATTTGCATCTCGTACGTGTGACCTTGAGAGAGAAGAGGATGATAAAGCAGAATTTAATCTCTCTCTCTCTCTCTCTCTCTCTCTCTCTCTCTCTCTCTCTCTCTCTCTCTCTCATCCTCCAGTGACTCGATTTCAATAGACGTCGGCAGGAAGCCATGACGGGATTGTGGGCAGCTGAGTTTTAAGTGAATTTAGATACGCTCTAGATTGCCCGTTCCGCCATGTTTGTTTAGCTAAACCTCTTCCCTTTTCTCGCTTCTTCTTCTTCATCATCTTCTTCGTGGCTCGTAAGAAATCGGTCATTAGAATGAAGGGTAAATTCACTAGTTCTTTCAGATTTTTCGTTTTTATTTCCTCTGTGAAAAACATCAAATGTGTCTATTTTTATGTAAAATTAAATTCTTTTCAACAATGATAACAACGATCCCTCTGTTAATGGTCGCTTTTTATGATTGGAGGGTGGACGATCAATATACCAGTTTGCAGCCCTCTATCCTCAGTGGTCTTTAAGATCTGAGGGCGGACATATCTTTTAGTAACATTAAAGCATCGTATTCAGTCGATACAAACTTTAATCCAGTCAAAAGAGAGACGTGACATTCCCATGATATAGAATTAAAGAATTTCTGAACGTTATTCAATACGGACGCATGTATGTTTGCATGTAAGTGGGGACATATACGTCAGATTGTGAAATGCACACACGTACTGTCCTACAATAATAAGGATAAAAAAAAATGGATCCTCTTCCAAATACGGATCGATATCAAAACTAATGAATTCGTCCTTGGTCCAACCCTCCCCTCCCCTCCCCCATCCCTTATCTACTAAAATCTATTAAAATCGATCCGCAGTTTATTATTATAATATCATCCGGACAGACAGACAACGACGAACGCATAATCCCCTTCCGACTTCTTTAGCTGAGGTCATAAAAAAAAAATAGAAATAAACTCAAACATGGAACCTGACCTTTCGTGCCATATAGAATGGGGCACCTTCCCCGCGGCGCTAAGCCTACCTGGGGAATATAACAATTAACCTGCCCGTTATGGGCCGTTAATTGCAGGTGACGATCTTGTCTCCTCCTCAACAAATCGAGATTGATAAACCCCCTAATAATTAGTGATGTCTCCATCCCATGGGCCTGTACCCCTTTTGGGGGGAGGGAGATTTCAGGGTGGGGTTAGGAATAGAAGGGGAATGGGGCAAAGCTCCCATCCCCTAGCTAGAAGGTAGGGGAGTGGGATTGGGGGAGGGAAGGAAGAGGTCACAGGTGATTCCCCTTAAAGGGATGAACAGGTGACTTATGATTGCTCTTGCCTTTTCTCCTCCTCCTCCTCCTCCTCCTCTTCTTCTTGTTCTTCTTCTTCTTTTTCTTCGTCTTCTTCTTCTTCTTCTCCCAGATGAAGACGAAGAAGTGACGTCTCTTCAGATGAGCACCTGACTGGGAGGCTAAATGGCAGCTGCTTGGGTTTTTGATTGACGTGGGGGCCGAGAGGCGTCTCCCCCCCCCCCCCCCCCCTCCCACCTGATTGCCGTATCAGTTCGGTGTGAAGGCTCTTGTGATTGCCGCCAGTTGCAGTGAATAACTGAATAACTCTCGGCGTCAATAAGGAGTGATGGGTGAAATTTTTTGTGGTCTCAGGAACATGGTTCTAAATGTGTTATGTTTGGTTTTTAAGGCATATGTTAGGGTCGAATATTTTGTATGTGATTGGAATGAAGTCATGGGGCCGGAGAGAGAGAGAGAGAGAAAGAGTAGAGAGAGAGCGAGAGAGAAAAAGAGCATAGAGAGAGAGAGAGAGAGAGAGAGTTTCAATTCCATATATGATTTACATGTAGGACATCATCCTGAGAGAGAGAGAGAGAGAGAGAGAGAGAGAGAGAGAGAATTTAATTCCTGATTTACAGAGGCATCATTCAGAGAGAGAGAGAGAGAGAGAGAGAGAGAGAGCTTCAATTAAACATGATTTACTGTTTGGGCATCATCCTGAGAGAGAGAGAGAGAGGGGGGGAGGGGGCTTCAGTCACATATGGTTTACATTTATATAAGACAACGTAATAATCATCAAAATTGTCTTGTATAGTTTGGAAAGAGAACTAACTGGATAAGATTTCACTGGAAATGGTAATATTTAGTCTGGCATCAATGAAGCTTATAAGATTTCACAATTGTGAAATGGGTAAGGGTTCACAAGACGGATTATGTTAGGATTTCACAAGGGAAACTGATAAAATTCCACAAGAATGAAATGAATAACATCACCAAAGAGAAAACGTTAAAATGAGACAAGGAGATGGACAAGACTTCACAAGAGAGATATTGAAGAAAACAGATTCAGTTACTGAAATCGCACAAGAGACCAGTGAACAAAACATAACTCTGAAGTGAATAACCTCACCAAAGAGGAAACGTTCAATTGGCACAAGTGGTTGAGAAGAAATATTCCCGAAAACAGATACAAGTCGTTGAAATCGTACAAGATACCATTGAACAAAACATAACTGGTGAAGTGAAGTAACCTCACCAATTGGCACAAGGTGGTGGAGAAGAAATATTCAAGAAAACAGATTCAGTTACTGAAATCGCACAAGAGACCAGTGAACAAAACATAACTCTGAAGTGAATAACCTCACCAAAGAGGAAACGTCCAATTGGCACAAGGTGGTGGAGAAGAAATATTCAAGAAAACAGATACAGTCACTGAAATCGCACAAGAGACCAGTGGACAAAACATAACAGCGATAAAGTGAATGCAATTGCCACAAAGACGAGACACAGACGAGACCAAGAGCTGTTATTGCAACGGGGCAAATTTGCAGACCATGATTTCCATCGGGGCTTTGTCGATGGCTGCCCGACTATGGTCGAGTATTTTCTGCTACACTAAACAGCGCCAACCTTGGGCTCTTTGTATTCCACCGTTGGACACAAAGAACAAAGAGTTTTTAGGCGGGGGGAGGGGGGTTGGCCAAAGGAGTCGAGGGCCGAGTTTGAGGAGATTAATCTGTTTGCTTGGTTCCCTTGTTCTGGATAAGGTTTCGAGGCTTTTTGTGTCTTCACGTTTCGTTTCGAGGCTTCGTTTGGCTCGAGTTGTTTATAGGCGGTTTGGTTGTCATTCTCACCGAGTGGGTTCAAAGATTTCAAGGGCTAGGGAGATATATGGCTTCATTTCCAGACGAACCAAGGGCCGTCCCTGTTAATTTTGCCGTCGTGCAGACGGAAAGAATACTCTTAGTACTCGATTCTTTGAGGGCGAGTTAAAGATACATTTCCATCTCCATGTAAACTAGAAGCAAGAGCGAATCATTTTCTCTTGTGGGAATAGATGGCAGTTGTTTTGGAAGGGAATAAGAAGTTAATTGAATCCATTTCCAGGTAAAGTAGGTACAACTCCACCTGTGAAATTCAGTCTTATACCATTCAAGTGAAATAGAAAGTATCTAATATAATTTTACATCATTAATTTAAGTAGAAAGAATCTACAATAGCGATGCCCCCAAATTCTGAATTACCTTAAAAAAATAAACTGGTTCACATTATCCAAAGCCTTCTCATATTATTCCGAGTTGACGAACCAGAGACCTCCCTCCCCCCAACACCCCCTCCCCCTGGACAGAGCACCTAAGTAAGCCTCTCCCTATATCCTCCTCTCCTCCCTTCGCATCTACTCCCACCCTATATTTGCCCCCTCCCCCTCCCCCTTCCCCCGTGTCACGAAGAGTGACAGCGTGACACGTTCGATCACGCGGTCGTCACACGAGAAAGCAGTTAAGGAAGAGGCGTTGTAGAGGCTCTTCTTCTTCTTCTTCTTCTTCTTCTTCTTCTTCTTCTTCTTCTTCTTTACGAGGGCCCACGAAAGGCATTGTATCTCTTGGAACGATAATCGCGTGGGAGATTTCACAGGGCCATCTTCGTTTTTGTCACGTTGTGTTTGTGTGTTGTGTCTGTGTGAGTACTTGTGTTGCTATAGGCGTAAAGAGATATTTTTTGTCTCAGTCGTTTGTCGCTTGAGGAAATCATTTTTGTTTCATTGTTTGGTACTGACGAGTTTTTGTTACTTGAGTGTTACTTTTTTATTTATTACTAAGAAAAGTGATGGATTGTTACTTTTTTATTCATTACTAAGAAAAGTAATGTACTCCTAAGGAGGCAGGATGCAACCCGGAACCCCACACTTTAAATATCACCCAGTCGAAATGGAGGACTGATAGACCAAAAAAGACAAAAATTAATTACTTATTATTATTATTATCATTATTATTATTATTATTATTATTATTATTATTATTATTATTATTATTGATAAGGGGAACGAACAGATTCCCGAAAGCTATCCTTTGCTGTTTTTTAAATTTAGATATGTGTACATTTACATAACTGTGGATTTATTTCTCCATTATTATTATTATTATTATTATTATTATTATTATTATTATTATTATTATTATTATTATTATTATTATTGTTATTATTATTATTTTAGACATTACTTCAGATCACGGCCGTATACAAGAACAATGCTAATGCAAGGAAGGCAAACAAATTGTAATAATAATAATAATAATAATAATAATAATAATAATAATAATAATAATAATAATAATAATACAGTTCTCTGAAGGCTTTCTTATTAATATTCATTCTTTCCCAGTGATCTGATGTTTAACCAATCAGATTGATCCAAAGCTGTCCGTCAAATAAAAATCAGGGTCATAAAAATCAAGCCACAAAGCCCACCTCCTCATACACTCCCCTTACAAACCTTCTCTCCCACCCCCTACTCCCCCCACCAGATAAGAGACGAATTAAATATTATAAATTGTCATTATCTTCATGATCATTATATGATTCACTTTCACATTAGTTCGCCACCCTCTCATCAAACCAACCCTTCCCAATTTAATCTCCTTATATTATCTGCCATCCAGATATTCAAATTCAGCTTCCAAATTTATCTGTGGAGCCCTCATGGGTCCGTCAGACTTGGCCCCTCTTGTTTGCCAGCTGAGTGAACAGTTTCCTCGAAGTCTTGTTGTTGTAGATGTTAAAGCTGTATTATTGTAATGAATTCGAATTTAGTTTCTTCACGATTACCTCCCGAGTTTGCTCTTGGATTTCTTAGAATGGTGACTTGATTCTGAGGTATTTAATCCCCTCATGAATACTTATGAATACTTCCTAGTTTTTCCTTTGGATTCTTGAAATATTACTTTGATTCTGAGGTATCGTGAAAACCCCAAGTTTTAACTTTGAATTCTTGAAATGTTTTCTTAATTCCATGGTCGTTAATTTTCTCACTAATACCCCAAGTGTGACCTCAAAATTCTTGGAAATGCTAACTTGATCCTAAAGCCTTTAATTTCCTTATGAAATCCTCCAAGTTTTACCTCTGAATTCTCAAAAAATATTAGCTTACTTCATCTTGAATTTCATCACGAAAAACTCCGTATTTTATCTCAAAATTCTCGAAAATGTTAACGTGATTCTGAAGCCTTCAATTTTCTCATGAATACCACAAGCTTTACTTCTGAATTCTCAAAAAATGTTAAAATGCTTCCATCTTTAATTACATCACGAATACTTCCGCATTTTATCTCAAAATTCTCGAAAATGTTAACTTGATTCAGAAGCCTTCAGTGTCCGCATGAATACCACAAGTTTTATCTTTGAATTCTCAAGAAATATTGACATGCTTCCATCTTAAATTTCATCACAAAAACCTCCGCATTTCATCTCAAAATTCTCGAAAATGTTAACTTGATTCTGAAGCCTCCAATTTGCTCATGAATACCACAAGTTTTATCTTTGAATTCGCTGAAATATCGACTGGATTCTGAGGCATATAACCATTTTCTTCAACGTGCTTTGAACAGCCCGAGGCATCGGACCCGTCTCTCAATCAATGCCTGCTTGCAAACATTAACCTGCTCGCTCATGCATATGCATTTGGCTCCCTGAGACGGAGAAGTGATCTGCTCCATTGATCGCCTCCAGTTGAAAGAGACTTCAAGGTCGTAGTGGACTGGATAGGTTTAGTCAATAAAAGTCTTTGTTCGGTCGCCATCTTCGATAGCACTACTATTGTGATTGCTGTCACTTCTGACAGTGGTACTGCTTACACACACACACACACACACACACACACACACATATATATATAATATATATATATATATATATATATATATATATATATATAATATATAACAGAGAGAGGGGGGAACGGTTTCATGCCACAATTGAGCTGTTGAATTATGACCCAACTTTTCTTTCGAGCTATACCTTATTTGGGAACAATTAATGTAGTACATATTTAAATATATATACATATATAATATATAATATATATATATATATATTATTATATCTAAAATATATAAACTTTATCACTTACACAATTGTTTAGTGCATTGATAACGAATAATGACAGTTTGTACCATCCAATTTCATTGAGGGCCTGTCAGTAATGTATATATATATATATATTATATATTATATATATATTATATTATATATACTATATATATATATATATTACTTGTAAATTTATACATACATATGTATGCATATATACACACTATATGTATATATTAAACAAACACACACACACACAGCTATAATGACGAAACACCCGCTTTCCTCTGACTTCCATATTATGGCGATCATAATCTTGATGAGTTATATTTCATCAACCGGTTTTAATTGTGAGAGACCGCCAGCTACCGAGTCTGATTTCACTGACCAAGGTTAAGTTCGTTTTCACACGCACGCTGCCATTTCAGGACGTGTGTGGGTGTATTTGTGTGTTTGTTTGTTGTGTGTGTGTGTTTACCTTTGTTTCTCCGACATCCACGCTATTATTTGGTCGTGGCTGTTTTTGGATTCTGTAACATTGATAGTGGCCGGAGAATATAGGCGTGCTTTTGTTGCTTGTTCTTAATATTATTGTCGTTTGTAACGCCTTGTTTTCCCGTAATTATTATTATTATTGGTATTAATTATTAATTATTTTTTATAATGATATTATAATTATATTATTTTATTATTATTATTATTATTATTTTGGTGTTTTGTTGTTTCTTTTTGTTCCTAGTTTTCTACTCCATTTATTATTGGTATCTTTAATATAATTTTTTGGTTATTTTTTTTTCTGATTCTTATAAAATAATGTAATCCTATAATAATAATAATAATAATAATAATAATAATATAATATAATTATAATTATTATTATTATTATTATTATTATTCCCTTATTATTATTATTATTATTTATTATTGATTTCCCAAAGCCACACCATACCCACTTTAAATGATATTAAACCAGAATATTACAAATATGCGACAGCATATTAAACGGAAATCCCAGAGCAAATCCGAGAGCTAATCCCTCTACGCTAATCACACGATTAATCCCGTCCAGTTTATAAAAAAAATGGATTAAGCCTGAAAAAAATAATGAAAAAAAAAAATATTGTAAAAAAATAATGTTTTGTTTCGATGGCAAATTCCGTAACGTGCCGCAGACACCCTGCAATTAAGACCTTTGGGGGGCGCCCAACACCCACTAGGGACGGATTCATTTGATTTTTCCCCTCCCTCCCCCACCCCCGCCCTCCTTGTTTTTTTTATTGTTTGGGCGTGCGTGAATGGGAAGGTTCTGGGATGGGCGTGGGTGGGTGGGGGTGTGCCAGCAGGGTGATCTATCATCTATCAAAGCTGTTTTCACGAAATGAAACGGATGGAGTTTTGGGGGTTGGGGGTGGGGGAGGGGGGGGGGAGGGTGTTCGTCTCTCTCTCAATCTCTCTCTGTTAATGTTCTATCATTCCTTCTTTCCTTCGTAAAGTATAACTCTCTCTCTCTCTCTCTCTCTCTCTCTCTCTCTCTGTTGTATATAAGTCTATCTGTCTGTCTGTCCGTCTGTTATGTGCCTAGTTATCAGTTGTTCCGTATGTCTCAAAATCAGATCAGAGAGAGAGAGAGAGAGAGAGAGAGAGAGAGAGAGTAAGAGAATCAGGACAGGAAGAATCATTATCCCTTCAGAGTGTATTCATGCCATTTCTTAAAGATGAGAGAGGAGAGTCGTATTTGGGAGGAGAGAGAGAGAGAGAGAGAGAAACTTCCATTTGTGAACAGACAGAGAAAGAGAATAGTAATTTTCCCATGGAGAGAGAGAGAGGAGAGAGAGAGAGAGCGTGAGTGGTGAGTGGGTCCTTGTGAAAAACATGCTTTCGTGATGCACAAGAATAATACAATTTGCCTGAAAGCACACTAAAGCCGCTGGGAAAGAGAGAGAGAGAGAGAGAGAGAGAGAGCAAACGACCTTCTGGCAGTTGACGAATCGTGAGGAAGAGGAGCAGAAGAGGTCTTGTCGAATAACCTAAGGAAAAGTAAAAGTGAGAAAATGACCGACAGTTCAGTGTCGCAGACAGTTTGGTGTCGAATGGTGTCGATTCGATCAAGAGAACGCAAAGAGAGAGAGAGAGAGAAGAGAGAGAGAGAGAGAGAGAGAGAGAACTTCCATTCGTTTCAGATAGAGAGAGATTAGTCATTTTCCCTTTGTGTAAAGAGAGAGAGACAGAAAAAGAGAGAAAGGGACAGATAGTAACCTTCCATTTGTGTTTGGAGAGAGAGAGAGAGAGAGAGAGAGAGAGAGAGAGAGAGAGAATGAAAGTGAGTCGTAAAACTCATGCTTTCATGATACAGATGAGAAGTAATACAATTTCCCTGAAAGTACTGAAGCCGCTGGGGAGAAAGAGAGAGAGAGAGAGAGAGAGAGAGAGAGAGAGACCATCCATTTACTGAGCCCACAATTGTATCTTGTTACAAAATCAACTGTGAGCGCTTGGAGGATTTTCGAGGGTAGCCCTGGGAGGTAGGTGACTGGAGGGGGTGCCCTAGAAGGGGGTGGGGGGTTTAAGGCGAGAGAAGTGCATTAGCAGGCAGTAGTGAAGTGGGAGAGAAATACTTCTCACGGGAAGGAAATTTTGATGTAGTGAAGGAATGAATATTTTGAATAACTTCCCATTCACTATTCCGGTCCCCCGATGGCCAAACAAAAGCGTCTTTTTGTTTTCTTTGCGTCGTTTGTTTGTCTTTGTTTATGTTTGTTTGTTTTTCCGTATTTTTGTTTGTTCTTCATTCGATTAGATATTTGTTTTGGTTTATATATGAAGATTCGTGGATGCTTTTTGTATAATTCCCTTCAGAAAAAATTCTTGTTTGTGTCAATAAAATTCTAAGAGTATATATATATGTGTGTGTATGTATGTGTGTATGTGTATGCATGTATGTCTGTGTCTGTGTATGCGCCTGTATGTAATACACATTTTTATTGTATATTTTGTGTAAAATGTAATACAATGTTGTTCTTACTTTTATTCTTGTAAAAATACACAAAACCATTTCCTCCCCCCCGCCCCAACCCCAACAAACATGGGTACCAGTACCTTGCCCCCTCCCTGCCCTTTCCCCACTCCCAGTAACCAACCCCTCCCCCCTACCCAATCACCAGCCCCTTAGAGAAATTAGCGTCTTTTTTTTTGTTTTAAGTCAAAATAGAAATTAAGAGAAAACGACCGATCAAGAGCGACTGACCACCGCCTCCTGTATAGGATTTCGCCGACTCATCCTTCCCGTTCCTGGGACGATGTCGGCGTCCTTTGGCGAGGCGAAGGAATCCCTCATTTATTGTTGAAGGAATTCGGGCTGGTCCTGGAGGAGTAGGCCTACGTTCATTGGACGTCATAAATGACTGCGGTCGTCAATCTCTGCTCTTACAAGCTTCTGCAGGTTTTTCGAGAGATTTTTAGGTTAATGGAACTTTTTTTTTTTTTTAGTGAGACGTTTCTGTAGAATGATTGAAAAAGAAAAAAATACAGATTTATGATATTGTTTCTTTGAAGGATTTTCGACTGAGGTAAATAAAGAAATGGAGAAATATTGAAGGAACTCTGTCAAGAAGATGAAAGAAATAGTTTGGTAGACGTCGAGAAGAAAAATGGTTTATTTTCTTGATATTCTTTCGGGATTTAGAGACTGGAATATATATATATCTATATATATATATATATATATATTATATATATATATATATATATATATATATATATACTATATATACATATATATCATATATATATATATTATATATATATATATATATATATATCTATATGAGTGCATGTATATGTATGTATATGAATAATCTTGATGTACCGTTCAAAGGAAATAATATAAAAGCTCGCTTTTCATACGAAAAGAAAGGAAGTTGGCTTAATTAGTATGTAAAGAAGGACAGTCAGATTAATTTATAAAAACGTTGATATGCTTACGATAAAAAATATATCTCACCAAATTTACTTACTGATAAAAACTGAAGGCAAGTTTTAGCTAATTAAACAAAAAATATTAAATCTAAATTACCTCATGAAAGAAATGGTTAAAGCTTAATATATCAATATGAAAAATACCAAGCTTCGTTTAATAGTTGGAAACAAAGTTATAAGTTCAACATAATTCCCTTCGTAAATAAGAACCTTTAGGCTTAATACATTTCCCCAAAAGCATAAAGATGACAGAGGACGCTCCGTCAGCTCCATAAATTGTCCCAGAGAGACGCCAGGTAATTAATTCGAACAAACAAGGCGATGATGGAGCCGCTGAGTATGACGGAGGGTAATGGTGCGTGTGTTTTCCTCCATCTTTCAAACTATTTGCGGCAGCGGTCACTCCCTCCCTCTATTTAAGGCTGATGGAAGTGGGTCCTATAGATGGTTTTCTGTCCCCAGTCCCTCTCTTTTTCTTTTCTTTCTCTTCGTTTTTTTCTTCTTTCTTCTTCTTTCTTTTTCTTTTCTTCGTTGCTCCTCGATTCTTAAGGAAAGCACCTAATAAAGAAGTAGATTTTGAATATAGGCTTACAAGGCCCTCGAGAGAAATATACTAGATAGATAATAGCTACGAGATAGATTTAGACCCCTCTCTCTCCTCCCCTCCCCCGAATCATTAAGAAAACACCTTTTTTAATAGGGAAGTAGATAGATTATAGCTAAGGAAACCCGCCCCCCTAAAGAAAAAAAACCAAAGAAAAAACGTTTTTTCCATATTTGTAGATAGATGATGATAGATAGATAATTTTAGACCCCCCCTTCTCTCCTCCCCCCCCCCCCCCCAGAATCTTTACGGAAAGCACTTTTTTTAATAGGAAGTAGATAGATATAAGTTTAAGAAGCCCCGAGAACAAAAATAGAAAAAACGTTTTTTCAACATTGATAGTAGATAGATTTAAGACTCCTCTCCCCCCCCCCCCCCGCCACCCTTCGAATCATTAAGGAAAGCACCATTTTTAATTTGAGAAATAGTAGACAGAATAATACGCTTGAAGAAGCCCCGAGAAGAAAGAAATAGAATAAAACGTTTTTGTTGTCAATCTAGCTAGAATAGATAGATAGATAAGAGGGTAGATTTTAGACTCCTTCTCTCTGCTCCTACCCACCCTCCCTCCCAAATCATTAAGGGTGAAATGCACCTTTTTTAAAATAGCAGAAGCAGATAGATATAGGCTTTACCGAGCCCTCGAGAAAAAGAAATAGAATAAAAATAAAACGTGTTTTTCAACACAGCTAGAATAGATAGATAGATTTAGACTTAACGATCCTCTTTAAGAGAAAAATGGATAAAAAATGGTTGCACCATAGATAGATAGATAGATAGACAGATAGATAGAGACTTGAGAACACCCCAAGAAGAGGAACAGGTAAAAATATTTACAACATAGCCAAATTGATGGATAGATATCCTCGCGAAGAGGAGATAGGCTGGTGAGCAAGATGTTCTCGTTTCAGATGTGACAGAGAGAGAGAGAGAGAGACCTCTTACATCATTGGACGAGTGATTTCTCTCACTGACAACCAGAAAACGTTCCCTTAAAGGTGACATCCAGATAGTCTGAAATGTGACATCCTTATCTACCTCGGTGTGACATCAAGGCCTCCCCCAGGGGCGGGGGGCGGGGGAGGAGGTGATATCACAACCCTCGAAAGTTGAACAGAGAGACTGACACCTTGAAGCGATAAGAAAAACACCACTTAAGTGATTTCAATTGTAGGTTATTGTCAGGCTGCTAATGGCTGATTCCCAGACCTGAGTGTGTTGCTGTTAATATTTAGTCATGTTTTTTTCTTTTACATGGTTAGGAACTAGTCATTTTAATTAGCTAAATCCTTGTGGAGCGAGATTCGCTGCTTAAAATTGTCAACATTGTTTCGTATACGAAGAATAAGGTTGCTAGGCTGGTTTTTTATACTAAATAACAAATGGTTTTAATTATATCTTAAGATTCTCTTATATGGGTTCTCATATCATTCTTTTTTATTTTTATTTTATTTATTTATTTATTTATTCTGCTAATTGAATTTCTAACATTAACAAAGGAAAAGGAACTATTTCATTTACATCGTTAACTAACAGAGCCTTTATTGTTTCCTCTTGAAATGAAAAAATATATTTTTAATTTACCGGATTTTAAGCAAAATTAACGTCGCTTTATTTTTTCCATACTTGATTCAAGATGAAAAAAGAATATTATTTAGTTTTATGATTAAATTTTCTGAACAAAGGAATCTGTCCCTTTTATTTGTTAATATAAATTAATCTCGGAACTTTTAAGGTAATTGCCTAATTTAACCGCGCTTTAATTTACCTTTAAGTCTCTCTCTCTCTCTCTCTCTCTCTCTCTCTCTCGTCAAAAATTCAAGTTATTGCAATGATAACCCTGATTACTCTTAAGCCTTCCCTCTTATACGGCACATTGGGAGTTGGCACGTGAAAAGGGGGGAGAGGGAGATAGGTAGGGGAAAGAAAGGGGTAGGGGAAGGGAGGGAAGTTGGAGGTGGGAGGGAGTTCTCACTTTCCTCTCTATCCACACAGATTAACGCTTTTAAATTGCGAAGCAACTGCACGAAGCAATGATGCCTTGCATGATGATATAGCATGAGAAGCGCTACGCAACTTCCTTTGAAGTATTGAAACAATTGGGGGGAGAGAGAGAGAGAGAGAGAGAGAGAGAGAGAGAGAGAGAGAGAGAGAGAGAATGTAAAACGCTTAACTTTTCTGGTATTTTCATAAAAGTATTATTTACGCCGAGTAATAATGTTAAAGACTTTCATAATGCAGATTATTGCACAGACAGACAGACAGGTTTAAGCAACTTCCTTAGAACTAACGAAACACTTACAGGTCATGGAGAGAGAGAGAGAGAGAGAGAGAGAGAGAGAGAGAGAGAGAGAGAGAGAGAGAATGTGACGGTAGGGGTCAATCCGGGGTCACAGGAAAAGGAGAAGAAAAAAAGTTTCTTCACATCATGAAACAATAGATAATTGAATAAGACCCAATGATAGGAATTACGTTATTGACATAGAATAAAAGATATAGAAGAATAGAAGGAGATGGAGACTTTTAAGTGAAGATATATCTTCTGCTAAGAACATGATGTATGATCATATTCTTTGTAGCGCAGTGAATAACCTCTTGGCGAGTTAGTTTATGGGATATAAAGACTCAATAACTTTGGATTCTCAAGAGAAGGGAAGATTCACAAAGAGAGATTTTGACTTTTCTGAAAATCTTTTTTGGTTACTTGTGGTGTTTTTTTTGTTTTTTTTAAGGAAGAGTAAAGTAATTAGACTATATTTAAACTTAAAATTTCTTTCTCTATTATGTAACGCAGATCAGTTGCACTTTTCAGGGAAATATTAATCTTGTCTTCTCGTAGATTTTATTTACGTACAATTGTTGTATGTCCCAGTTGTGTTCCATGATATATATATAGAGAGAGAGAGAGAGAGAAGAGAGAGAGAGAGAGAGAGAGAGAGAGAGAGAGAGAGAGAGAGTTGGACAAAAGTCTTTTAGTGTTTATTTGCCTTTTCAAACTAGCCGAATCAAAACTTTCACTCAATTCCAACTGTTGTGTGCAATCTGCCCTCGGGAACAAGAGACTGAACATGACGTTTGACTTCCTCTGGCGATTGGGCAATGAAGTGTGGTTATTGATTGATTGATTGAATGGTGTGTACATTTTTCTAAGCCTGGGGGAAAGGTCATACTTATTGTGACATTATAAGGTTCGGTTACGTGACAACTTTTTTTTAGTCTATGGCTCTATAAGCCAGTTCTTTTAGTAATTATTTTTCATATTCAAATCATAATTATTAAATGTTTCTTATCAACCCGTGAATTATTAGCTTATAAAGCCCAATGACCCTAAATCTCTAAGTAATAACAGATTTTTCAATATAAATCAGTGGTCAGTAGGACGTCAAACCCCTTTGCCCCTGGATTGTATGTTAGAAAAAAAGAAACAATAAGATTTCCAAAGAATCGTAGTGAAAGTAGAGAAACAATCAAAGTGTTTATATATTTATGTCTATAATGCACTAAGGCTTCTTTTCTTCCATAACGTCTTTCCAGATATTTTTTTCTGCAAGTCTTCCTGGAAATCTTTTACGCTTTGTCTAAACTTTTCAAGATATCTTGGCAGAAATTGTACTTGTTGTTGTACAATAGGCTAT
>NC_061104.1:22645719-22720719 GCF_015104395.2 Macrobrachium nipponense
GGGGGGGGGGGTGGGGGGAAGGGCAGGGTAGTGGATAAGCTTTCGCTATGTTAAATCTATAGATTTTACTGTTTTTCTAGGGATACTAGCCAAACCTAAAAGTAGGGATGCTGTAGCCTAAGCTGTCATACTAGGTGAAAGAATATTTACACTACTCTCTCTCTCTCTCTCTCTCTCTCTCTCTCTCTCTCTCTCTCTCTCTCTCCTGGCTGCGACTCAAAGAGTCAACTCACAAGAAGTCGTAAACAGCAACAGTGTGGAAGAGTTGCAAAAGAAAGCTAGACAAAATCATTAGGAGGACACTGTGAATGAACAGTGGAACCTGCTCCTAGAGATGAGTGAGCACACGATGTCTCTTCTTAGGATGGACTAGTAAGTCTTTGTGACATCCTAATCCTTGTAACTCCTTGTAACAGCTAGCTACACAATTCACTCCTTAGGTCAGCATAGGCACACGGGAACGTACGTACCCATTTGTCTGTCCCTCCTCGTCCGGTTCGAGAGCTCGTCCGGTTCGAGAGCTGGACGCAGGTCCCTCAGATTGACACTACGAGAGAGAGAGAGAGAGAGAGAGAGAGAGAGAGGAGAGAGAGAGAGAAAGTGTCAGTGACCCGTCATCTTAGGTCGAAGTTATCACTTAACACGGAAAACTCATAGAAGCATTTCATGAACTCATATTTTCGTGAGAAACCAGCTCTTAAGGACTCAGGAAGCGAGACTTTCCTACGGGACCTCCAGAAGGACACATAAATTATGTAGTCGTTCCCGAGCAGGCAATTACGAAATACATTAGCATAACAGTACCGAGGATTGTCATTATCCCCGGAGCCATGCATTACGCGTCCCCGGGAGCATCACGGATGCTGCAGGCGTATGTTCTCTCAGGAAGGGTCCTTTCCGCGAATCCTAAGTGCCTACCTGTCGGCCAGGTGTACTTCTCTTCCGGCATGTGACGGGAATGCGTCTAGTGCGTAAAGAGCCTCCGGGTATTCACAGGTGCGGTCTTCGCCACTTCTTGCGTAAGTGATTGCAAATCGACGCATTTCGTCGTTTTGGTATGTGGTCCACCTGGACACCTGACCTGGAGGTCAGTTGATCTGATCTATGGCGTTTTCTAGCTCTCAGAGCTCGAATACTTACTGTTTCTGTCACTAAATTGGCTCTGGTCTCGGTGTGACCAGCTACCGAGAGCGTTAGACTTATCTGTGGTTCTCAGCGCTCGCTCTGTCTCTGTCCATCTTTGAGGCTCTCAGTACCTGTTGCGCTTTAGACCTACCTGGAGGAGATTGGCCCCTCCTCCTCCTCCTCCTCCTCCTCCTCCTCCTCCTCTCCTCCTCCTCCTCCTCCTCCTCCTCCTCCTCCTCCTCAGTAGTAATAATGATCCGTATTCCCACGGCTGCTTCAAATTACCATATCAGTCATTCCTATCTACGAGGCTTCCAGTCACTTCTGTCATCTTAGGCCGAGGGAGGGAATTCACAGTTTATGAGAATGAAAGCATATTTTATTTTCCATCATTGATTTTCATTGACTTTTACGTTGTAGGTAATAATTTCGATGTAATCTTTACGCAATTGTAGATTTCCTAATACCTTCATTGGGCATAAACAGTTCTTCCTACTCGTAGCTCGGACATCAATGCGTGAGAACTTTACTCTTGAGAAAACCTGTAACATCTGAATCCATCTGTTTTAGTGCCTGTATAATCATACCCTTCCCCCCAAGACATTCCAACGTGGGAGTGTGACGCCAGGGAAGAGTACTCGAGGAGTGTGGCCACGCAGTAAATGAAAGAACTCGTGTGTACTTAGGCGTAAACCTATGCGTTCGTTAGTCCTATCGTGAGAGAGACAGCTTCTTGCCTTGCACGTACTACGGTCATGGGAAAATGAAAGACGTTATTGGTGGCTCAAAGGTGAAGAATACGACTCGCTCAAGACATTACCAGTTGTCTCGAGTTCCTGAGGTTTTATCTTGGGAAATCTGTGATATTCTGTGATATTTTCTGCTTGGTTGGTTCATTATTATTATTATTATTATTATTATTATTATTATTATTATTATTATTATTATTATTATTATTATTATACTTTCGTAAGACATTACCAGTACCTTGAGTTCATGGGATCTTATCTTGGGAAAGCATGGTTATTTTCTAGCTGTTCTGCTCCTTATTATTATTATTATTATTATTATTATTATTATTTTATTATTATTATTATTATTATTATTATGCAAGGCAAAAACCCAATTAACGTCATAAGTCGGTTTTCATAGATAAAAATTTTCACTTCTGCTGATAGGAAAACTGAAACTGAGAGAGAGAGAGAGAGAGAGAGAGAGAGAGAGAGAGAGAGAGAGAGAGAGAAGAGAGAGAGAGAAATTACCTTTTAATTTTAGAGAAGCTATTCTCGATGAGAACTTGCTTAATAGTGCACGAGGACTCATGTTGTAAAAAAATGTAGCTGAATAATATTCTTTTGAGGAAAATCAGATAAATAAATCAGATTTAGAATACAAAGCTTTCAAATCATTGGCTCCCTCACATGGCTTCCAGATCTCATTGTGACTCATGAGGCTTTCTATACGACACTTATTTTTCGTCGAAAGACTCAGTAACTATACGCTGGTACCTTCCCCCAAGGTTTTTTTTTATCCGAGCTTGGGATCGGCTCGAGTGAATGAATATCCAAGTCATAGGCTCAAAATATGACTCGTCCCGTACACGAATGATTATTCCGATGCCCGGATACGAGACCTCTGGTCATGAGACGTGGGATGCCGTCCATCATCTGAAGGGGGAGAGGGCGGCGGGGGTTGGTGGGTGAGGGGGAAAGGTTGAATGATTGATGCCCTTAATTATTAACCTGTCTTAATGGGGCCCTGTTCCATAATTAAGATTTCCCCAGATGTAAAGATGTTATTCAGAGGTAATGGACAGTTTGGGGTCACGAGTCAAAATTCTGGAAGGTTGGGAGGTGAGGATCAATGGCTGGAATCTCTTCTGATGATTTCACAGGCCTTATTGTCACCCTTTACAAGATTCTGAGCGGCAACGATTATTGGGATTAGATTTCTAGGACTATCTGATGTGTCTTTAATAATTATTATTTTTTATTAACTATTTTCTTGAGGATGGAAGATAGGAAAAAGATTGTTGTTGAGATCTCTGTGCTAGTTTCACAGGCCTTATTGCTACTCTTTACAGGATTCTGAGAGAGGATTAATGGGATTAGTTGGCTAGGACTACCTGATGTGACTATAATAACTGTCATTTTTTACTATTTTCTTGAGGATGGAAGATAGGAAAAAGATTGTTGTTAAGATCTCTGTGCTAGTTTCACAGGCCTTATTGCTACTCATTACAAAATTCGGAGCAATTATTATTAGGATTGCTTAATGACTTTTAATAACCATTATCCTGTGGGTAGAAGACAGGAAAATTTACTAGAATCATTCTTTGTGATTTCACAGGCCTCATTGTGTCCCATTACAAGATTCTGAGCAATGATCATTGGGATTAGGTAGATAAAACTGCTTGATGTGTCTGTAAGAGCTATTTATTTTTAAGGAAGGAGGCTTTCATCGGCTTTGCTTCTTAGATTGAAAACAGTGTGACAGGCCATAGGAGCCTGGTGCGATCGGCTAACGATCCTGGGGCCCAACAAACCAAACAGATTGAGAATCATATGAGGTACTTTGGATCGTCGTCCTCAATTAATCGATCTCCGACGATCACTAGTCGAAGATAGGGAAAATAGTAACTTGATGTTATTAGTCACTCAGTCAGTCGAAGATAAAGAAAATAGTAAATCAATACTATTATTCATAAAGACCAATAAATTTATTTACGATAGAAGAGACTAGTGAATAAATATTAATATTCATATGGGATAAGCCAAAATGTAACTAGTTACCGTAACTGGTTACTGGTAACTGGTTACGAAGTGTTCCACGGTATATTAGAATGTAAATTCATCGGCGAGTCATAGTAATTGTGTTCATTTTGCCCCGGTAGTTTTTGGCCCCTAATTGTATGGTTGCGAATGACCTTCAGTTGAGAGAGAGAGAGAGAGAGAGAGAGAGAGAGAGAGAGAGAGAGAGAGAGATCTAAGTTTCTTTTTCAATCAAGCAAAGTCAGAGTGGAGTTTTATGTATTAAATGAAATATCAGTGAGATAAAAAGAAATATTGTAATACCTCTAATTATTATTATTATTATTATTATTATTATTATTATTTACTTGAAAATAATTAAAATTTTATATTATCTATTATACATGTGACCCAAGATAAGTCAATAGCATTTATATATTGAATACGTAAACAAAACCATTTTCTTATATTATATCATTATTATATTATTATTATTATTATTAATTTACATGTGGCCAAAGATAAGTCCAAAAGCATTTATATATTGATATACGTAAACAAAACCATTTTCTTATATTAAAAATACAATAATGTCCATTTTGCGAAATATCGGAACGCCTTAAGAATCTCCCTTTATAGTTTTGGGAACTTCATTGTAGAAGTTGGCTCGTTCAATTAACATTTCTGTCTTCCGTCGGCGAGTTGTGGCTGGGGGCGTTCCATTCCCTGGACGACTTCGTTGATCCTGGCTTCGGATTAGAAATGGAGATTTTTTTTTAAGAGTGAATTAGGATTAAGAGAGAAGATTGTTTTATGTAAAATTAATCTTTTTTCTTTAGAGTTGTGTAAGGTTATAAAGCACAATTAAGTTTGGATTTGATAGTTTTAAAGCCAAGATTAAGACATTATTATATATATATATAATATATATATATATATATATATATATAATATATATATATAAATTTTTTTCTTTATTGACCTTTCATAAGAATCAGAACTGTGCCCTCTTTATTACTGCTAAAAATAATTTTTTAAAAATGTATTTTATTATTCATTCCACATACATAACTTATTGTCGATCTTACGTCTGTTTATTGCCAAAACTTAAAACATGTTTGCGTGACGCCAGTAAGTTCTTTATATCAATTAATTATTCGATGCAAGTGTAGAACGAGATATTTAACTTTCTTCCTTCTTTTCTTTTGCAGGAATACCAACCGTTACGTGCACCAGCCTGGCCGCATCGAGGATTACATCCCGGGCCATTCCTCTCTGTCGGAGAAAGAAGCGAGGAAGGTAAGGTTGGCAGCTCTGAAAAGAGAACCGAAGTTGCCTATTCAAAGATTATGAATCATTTTTGTATATTTTGTCTTTTATCGACGGGTTTTATTCATTCTCTTTTACGTCATTTCTTCATTTAGGATCATTTTAAAGTTTTAGATCTTGAAAGAAATTAAACGTTGCTTTATTATCCCGAAATATGGCTCCGTCATTATATGAGTTTTGATGTTAAGCCCATTTCTCAGATTCCGTGAAATACATTCGTTCGAAGACAGCCGAAACTTTCTGGTATACACCAACTCGAAACAAAATGAAATTCTCGCGCTCAAGGGAAAACATATATTTCTCCTCCAACCAAAAGCTTAACTTTTAATGGCTTTTATTTTGGTTCGTAAATTTCACTCAATGCGAGTCAAAACTTTTAATAAGGGAAAATTTTTTTGTGCTTTTTTCTACCTGACTCCGGGTAGTGTTTTTTTTTTTTTTTTTTTTTGTATGGGGGTACCTTTTTTCATATTCTTTTTATTACTAGAATACTCATTCGTCGAAAATGACTGTGTTAACAGTGAGGAACTGAAACATGGAGTTTATTGCCCGTAGACTTTCTTCGTAACTGAGAAAAATTTATAATTTTAAATTGCGTTATTATCATTATTATTATTATTCCGTACACCTCCCGTTGAAGCGTTAATTATCAATTATTATAATTATCATTAAAATAAGATGGACTGTCCAGACTAAACTATTAGAAGCCATATTGCTAAACTATTCAGCTACCGACTGTAATTCCTTTTTGATAGATGAATATTTCACTGAATTTTTAGCATATTTGTGGTAGAGATTATAATATATATTCCCTTCTTTAATTTACTTAAGAGGAACATAAATCAAAACATCTTTTGTGTCTGTAGAATAAGTTTAAATTTATCTTTTAAATCATCCATTCTATCATTTTTTTTTTTTTTTTTACTGTTTTCTCATTTCTGTCACTTTTATATCTTTTCTTTCCCTCAGAATCCTTCTACTCTTTCCCATTTCTGTCACTTTTATACCTTTTCTTTCCAGCAGAATCCTCCTACTCGGTATTTGTTTATCCTCTTCACTTATTCTTTCTAATTCATATCTCTAGTTCTGTATACTAAGTTGTTGTTATTTTATCATTGTCATTATGATGAGACAATCTCTGCCTGTCCATAATGTAAAGTATGGGTCGAAAAGTGAGCTAGAACCACTCGCCCGAAAAAAAATATAAACAACGTTAGGACGTAATGTGTCTTATCTACTTAAGGGTTTTTTTGTAGTGTTTCTCATTTTATAAAAAGAATCATCACTGACATTCTGTGCCATAATGTGAATCGTTGTTCATGATAACACCTTGTCTTCCTCACTCTGCCTGCACATACTCACACAGAAGAGAGTGAGTAAAGTGAGTATGCTTATCTCTACATAGCAGTTCATTGCCTGTGATCACATAAAAAAAAGCACTTTTGCCCTCAATTGTAATGTAGAATTTGAATTCTTCGTTTTGTTATATTAATTTATATAAAGAATTTCTTTTTTAATCTTACAGTAATATTTTATTTTATTTTCTAGATGATAGTTACATTGTTAAGTATAAAAGAACTCCTTAATTTATTTTATCAAACCTATAGTAATATGTTATTTTTTTAGGTTAAGGTGGCTTCATGCCAGCACAGGCTCTTGCTCAATAAGCAGTATTCGAAGGACTGGCAAAAGCAAATAAGCCAGTTCTTTATGTGCTTTATTTAACCGTCATTTAATTTATCAACTGTCTATTAATGATTACATGAAATTCATTTGACAAACAGAATTGATATTACATTCTTATGATACTGTAATGATATATTAATCACGAAAATTCAGATGTAATCGTTTAATCAGTAATGTTTTCATCGGGCTTTGTTCTTGTATTTTTTAATGTTTCTTAACTGCAGAAGTGGTTTATTTACCTACTCTGTAAGAACTTTAATGAATTATCCCCCTGATGTGGTAATAATATCTGTTCGTAATGGTAGTGAACGAAAAATACAGGAAAGTCTCGTCCGAAATCTTAAGTCACCTCCGTGAAGTCTTGTTGATGTGAAATATTTATTTTGATAATTAGTAAATGTATTTTGTCGTGTGTAATCTCTCGTAACGTGGAAATCAAGATTCCTGATTGTTTCCTATATGATTTCAGGTGATTATGTGTTTATTTATTACGTTAGAATAAAATGTACAGTTTAATAATCCCTCTCAATACGTGACATTCCATCGTGGAATTTTTCAGTTTACACTCGAGGTCTCGTTTTCTATGAAGATCCCAAGACGCTGTACTATATTCGAGTTCTGAAGTTACTTTTGTTGCAAAACCCGCGGTTCCTTTAAAGTTAGTTAACAATCGATCATTGCTTTAGAATCCGAATTCTCATTAGGATATAATTCTGTTTTAGGTATTACTTCTTATCCAGAGTCCTCTTTAATTGTGTGTCAGAAATTACTTCTAATCCGAAGTCCTCTTTAGTCGATTATTGCTGAATAACCGAATTATTGTTAGGATATAATTGCGTGTTTTAGAAACCACTGCCTAACCCGAGACCTTGATAATTTAATTAGCCAGTTCAGCTATTATTGCAATTATCACTTTCGATAATTCTAGATGTATATTGATAATTTTCCCTTTTAATACTAATTATTGTTAGGACATAATTGCATATTTCAGTATTGAATAATCTAGTTCAGTTGTTATTGCAATTATTAATAACTCATTGGCGATAATTCAAGTATATTGACAATTTTCCCTTTCAATACGAATTATTGTTATGACATAATTGCATGTTTCAGTAATGAATAATCTAGTTCAGTTATTAGTGCAATTCTTAATAACTCTCATTGGCGATAATTCTAGTTTATTGATAATTTTCCCTTTTTAATACGAATTATTGTTAGGCTATAATTGTATGTCAGAAATTAATGCTTAATTAACCGGGGACGTCGTTAATGAATAATCCAGTTATCATTGGCATTATTATTACAGTTATCATTGACGACCATTGTAGATGTATATCGATAACATTCCCTTTATCAAAAGGTGGAAAAGACCAGGGCAATATGATTACTAGCAAAGTTTAGTTAGTAATTTTTTTGTATCTTTTTTTTTTTTTTGTATCTTAAATAACTTATTTTATGTAGTCAAACCTGTTTTGAAATACAGTAGTGCCGAGCTCAAGAGAAATCTTGGCGCGCCGGTAAAAGCATGATATTATTTCTTAAGACATTTTTAAGACATTTGTATATGTTCATCATCGTAACACATAATAACTTTTCATGTCATATCGTTCGCCAGGGGAAGGAGAGGCAGAGAGGTTAATTATTAATTAATAAATCCATTAGTTTATGTAATTATATTTATTTATTTGTTTGTTTATAGCATTGGGCCATAATTTTCCTGTATTTGTTGTTGCTTGAGTATTGTACAGAAGTAAAATTTAATTAATTCCTTAACTATCTTTCAACCAGTAACAAATTATTGTTGTTTATTTATTTATTTGTTTATTTATATGTCGCAATGGACCCAGTTTAAGCCACACGTGTTCCTGAAATTGTTGTCGCTCAAGTGTTATTATAAAAGTCAAATTCAATTAATTCCTTAACCCTTTTGATCGTTAATTCACGCCCAGAGAATCTCAGTTATCTATTTATTGATTTATTTATTCTTTCTTTCATTTATTTATATATTTTTATATTGGCACAAAATTCTAAACAAAAACTAGTTTCTCGCAACAATTATATAAGAATAAATATTAATTCCTTTACTTTTTTTTATCAGGAATTCACGCCCAGAGAATCTCAATTATTTATTTATTTATTTATCCTTTCTTTCATTTATTTATATATTTTTATATTGGCACAAAATCTAAGCCTGAAATTGGTTTCGCGCAAAAATGATGTAAGTTAAATTTCATTCATTTCTTAACTTTTTACCTCAGTTTCTCCTTCCTCAAGTGACGAACAAACCAGAGGATTAGCTTTTCGAAGTCTCTTAACTTCATTCAGTTCCCAGTCACTGAAGTTTTTAGTCACTGAACACTGACAGAAAACGGGAAGGAAGGAAGGAAGGATGGAAGGACCTTCATCTCGCTTCTTTCCCGGTGGACCAGAATTTTTTTTTTTTTTTTTTTTTTTGTCACAATTTCGTGATTTTTTTGTGAGTCAGCTGCTTTCATAATGTTTTCTTTTCTTCCATGGTCACCCCCCCACCCCCTTCACCTACCCAGCACCCGGAGGCAGACATAAAACTCGAGGTTGGTTTTGTGGATTTACCGTGTTTTGTCTGTTTCTTGCTCTCTCTCTCTCTCTCTCTCTCTCTTTCTGTCTATCTCTCTTTATCTTCTTCTATCTCTCTGTCGCCTTCTGTCACTCAGTGACATCTGTGAACATTCTCTTGAAGACGGGATTAGCTCAAGTCTCTCTTCCATAGCTTCTTTTTCTTCTTTTTCTTTTTATGTCAAGTTCCTCTTTCCTACTGTCTTCTTCTTCTCCTTAATTAATCTTTTTCTTCTTCTTCTCAGTAAGAACTCGTAACCTCTCTTTCTTTCCCAAGGTCGCTCTTCCACTAATAATTCTTAACTCTTTTGATAACTGGGGAGTAACTGGAAAGGTTTCAACCAACTGCATAAGCCAATTGGATTCCAGGATTCTCCTCCCAAAGGGCGAATGCTGCAAGGTCATTGGTCAGGAGGTTTAGTCCGAACCAATCACTATCCAGGAACGGTTTGCATGCCATTGAATGTTACTGTATACGCTGAGTAACTTGCTGCTTTCTTTCACACTTTGGAGGAATTGGTCATTCTAGGCGTTTTGAGCAAACTTTTAAGAAATAAATGGTAGGAAGTTATTGGAGATAGGGCTGGAGATTTGTTTGGAAAGTGGTCTTTGTTATGTAACATTAGAAGAGTTAAGTAGACACCTTAAGTGACACTAGGCATTACGCTCTCATTCTTTTGTTAAGTCATATTATTTTTAACTGGAGTAATTTCGTTGGCAGTTACAAATCATTATTTGGTAAGAATAGGATTGACACTGTATCAATATTTTGTGTGTACTTATTTTTCGTCTCGCTTAGAATTGATATCTAGGCTTTGCCTTCACTCAGTATCATTAATTAAAAGTAACTGAACGTTTAAGTATTCCTTGACAAATTTGCCGTTTTAATATACTTTCTGATAAGCATCTCGCCAATTACATTTGAAAATAGATAAGGTCACGTTAGGTTGAATCACGGCAGGCATTTAGTTCATTTGAATGAAGGGAGGTAAGCGTCAGGCTAATTTAAATCTAGATGAGAATTAAACTAATTTAGATCAAGGTCAGGGATCTGTGTCATTGCCAAAAGGCAGGGAATTCTTAATCAAGTTTAAGCATCTGGTTAGTATATAGAAGGCATCCGGTGACATAGAATTCCAGGTTGGAATCTGGTTAGGAAAATTTAGCCTCTCTGAAATAATCACACAACTTTGCACAATAATTCGAGACCACTACACAAACACACTTTCATGTTTCCGCTGCTTCTGTAACGCTTTTGGCATGCCCTTCGCTTCTGCCTAATTTTAAGGAAAATTCCAAGTTCCTATAAACTGCAGAGTCTCAGTTGTACATAGACAGTTCTCAAAGGAACTCACCCTCTCAAAGGCCTTGAAGGAAACTGGGGTAAAATTGCTGAATTGCTAGAGATTGCTGATCGTGGACATATAGCAATCCCAGGACAGTGTGTTAAAGCAACCGAGACGGGAAGGAAATCAAGGCAAAGAAGTAGAATCTTTAAATTGTGTTGTCCTGAAATGAACCTTTAGTTTGCTACATTTGCAGGTAAAGTTTTTTTATATATAATCTGTGAGGGAGTCTTTCTCCTCTCGAAAGGATAAAACCAAAGCTACAACTACAACAACAACAACCACTCAGCTGCTTCAGAAGTAAAACGTGCCAGTTGTATGAATGCATGACTTGAAAAAGAAAATATATATCTCTCTGTTTTATTCAGCTTTGTGTAAGTCACATGAAAACTATGTTATTTGTCTTTAAAATTTTCCTTTATTTTTGTATGTCCTATTACGACCACAAAACTTCGCCATTCTCTTCAGGAGTGCCGGAAGTTGGAAGTTCTGAATCTATTCCGGAATTAATGTTGACCTTTTCTCTTGATTTTTTTCGACCCAGGCAAAGTCTCAGGAGCCGCCCCCCACATCAGCTAATCATAGGTTGGCTTCGCAGAAGATGTCAATGACCCAGTAAGTGATTCGTGTCGTTATGAAAGCCTCATTATCGCCCTGTCAGTTAACATTGGTTTAATTGTCTGGCCCAGACAGTAAAATCACTTTTTGAATGCTTAAAAGTTTTGGTTTCATTTTGAAAATTTTATAATAATAACTTGACATTTTGCTGGTATCAGATCCAATTTCAACGTAACTATACTTTTTCACAACGATATCATTACTATAGAGGCAATTCGGTATATATTGTATAATTTCGTTTTTTATGCTCAGTTAGCAGTAAAGCTGTATTTTTAGATTTTATTCTCTGCCGAGATGAAAAGTTGCAGAAGCTTTCCTTTTGAATATCTTTAGAGGAAGATAAAAAGATTTATCTGTACGATGTTTTAGTGTTCTGAAATAGAAATCATCGTTCTCTGTATTCAATCCTTTTTATTTCCTTTTGCATTGCTATTAATTTTCCAGTGGTTCTATTATTCACCTTCCAGTTCATTCAAGGAATCTGTCATTTATATTCCAGCCCCATACTCTTTTACAGCTATTATATTCCTTGTTCCTATGACAGTTTTAATTCTACTCAGCAGTCTCCAGTATTCATATTTACATCCCCGCCAGCACCGCTTCCTTTTTGCCAGTGACACTCATCTGTTTTTCCCCTTCCCAGTGCCCTGAAAGAATCCGGATACGAAAGCGACAGTACGTTAGTGTTCAAGAAACGCGAGGACGCCCGACGTCAAATTCCAGACCCTAGAAAAACCAGCCAAGTTTATCGACAGGTGAGGTCACCGGGTGGTTTCATTCGAGGTCGCTTTCAACTACTTTTCCAGTATATTTCTCTCTCTCTCTAACTCTCTCCCTCTCAGCTTATAAGGAGGTCGTGTCACTTCTAAAGAAATTGGTACTGAATAACAATATTGCTCTAGTGCCAGATCATTGGAACCAAACACTCATAAAAGCGCCTCAGTGGCGTGATTGGTATGGTCTTGGCTTGCCACCTCGGTGGCCGCGAGTTCGATTCTCGGGCATTCCACTGAGGGGTTAGAGATGTGTATTTCTGGTGATAGAAGCTCGCTCTCGACGTGGTTCGGAAGTCACGTAAAGCCGTTGGTCCCGTTGCTGAATAACCACTGGTTCCATGCAACGTAAAAACACCATACAAACAAACAAACAGTCATAAATCAGATCAAATCAACATTTGCAGAAATATCTGGTCAGTTGTGTTCTTTCTCTTCACTCAAAGAACAGGGTTGAGTAAAAATTATTGCATAGGTGACTTAGACAATATTTGAAAGATTGACCAGGCTTTGTAAGGTACTTTTGGTTGAAGGAAAGGTTCCAGAAGATATGACAATTTATCAGATTTCCCCTTCGTTGATGTGATACGTCTTGTTTTTAATAAAAATTAAGGCATATGAAAGAATTAAGATGTTAAATCTCAGATATGAAATAAGTCATGGAATCTTAATTATCATAATATGATTGATTCTGTCCTTGTTCTTCTCTGCTATACGGGGTTAGTGCCAACAGTATGTCATATGTGGCAAACTGTTGGTAAATCCCCTTTTTCCTGCATGTCTTTCCCTCTCTTCATCAATTCGTTTTTGTTCGTCAACAATTTACGTCCAACTTCTTTAACCTTACCATATACCAGTTAAAAGTACTCTCGTTCAACTGTTTGATTATAATAACTGAAAATTCCTTCTGATTAAATAGAGTAATATGCAAATTTAATTCCTTTCCGCAGATTCAACGAGGTGGTGATATACCTTTGACAGGTCTACAGAAAGTTCCCCCTGCAAGACCAAAAGGTAGAATTTTATTTCCTTCATTTTCCTATCTTTATTTGCTTTATTTTCCCTTATTATTTTTATTTATGTGACATTAATAAACATAACATGACTTAGGATACTTTCAAAGTCAGTGTAGTTGTAGTGATTGGGACTTTTACAAGATTGTGATTAAAAGAATTTAACCAGTCATTGAAGACGCTCTTCAAGTGTGTGTGTAGAATTGTAGTCCCCTGAAAAAAAAAGCTAAATCTTTACAAGTAAATGCAAAATTTTGAGGCATAAATGCAGTATCCTGAAGGGTAGTATGCTAAATGCCATGCACTGAAGAGTGGCTTACAATGACGACACCCATTACTTGTCAAAATGTCTTTTGACCTAATCATGTGTCTTAATTTGGTGTTAATGTCCTTAACCTTGTTTTATTTAAACATAATAAACTAAAATACTGAAACCTAATTACATTTGTTGTATAAAGATATTATCAGTGCGTATTCAAGTATTAGCACCTGCTACGGGTGGTTGTGCCTGCTGGTGCCTCTGTTGCATGACCAGTGCAGCTGTAGGGGTAAAAACGTGGCATCGTACTGAGGAGGGTCTCACTGCAGTTGTTTGCATCGTAATCCTTCTTTCGGGTGTCGGTTACTGAGTCATTGTCTCATACATAAAGTCTTGAGAGTCACAGGATCGTCATCTGGCTTCACGCTCATCGCTGAGGTTGATCCTGAGCATTAGCCCAACAAGCTTGTCCATTGTTTACGATGATGCAATATTCAGTTTTACATTTGCATGAGACAATTATATTATTATTATTTTTGTGCAGTAGATTTAGGACAGCATATTATTATCTCACCTAGGTCAATCAGGTCTGCATTGTAGTGTCCGCTCCTGCTCCTTCTTGACCTCTTTCAGCCCACCTTAGTTTTGCCAGATAGTTTTGTACCTTTTCAGCCTCTTCTGAAGTATTGTTCGCCTCCTTCAATACTCGCGTCCGTGTAGTCATTCCTAATCCTCTACCTGTAATTATGCACCATCCTTTATAACGCACAGCCTCCTTCATCCTCGTACTCACCTCCTCTTCAGGAGCATGCACTCCTTACTTCAGCAAAGGGATTCATCAGTTGGAGACGTTTGTACATAAGCACAAGTCTCCTTAAGCCCTGTGACAGCACCAGTAAGTTGTTGTGCACGACGAACGACATGTAAGGTGTAAGATTTTCCAAAAATGCACCTCCAGAACGCTTGTAGATGTTGACCTCCAGCACCAGGACATGAAAAACCTTCACTCTCAAGTTTCTTCAAGCTAAGGTCACTCGGCACAGCCCATTTCCACCAAGGAACAAGCTCCAGCACCAAATTCCCTTTGAAGGCTCGAGGCTATTCATGCATTGGGTGCAAAGCTTAGGCCTTGAGAACACAGCAAAGTAGAAGATTCACCGCATGCTTTATATATTTATGTTTCTTCAGTTATTAAAAGTTGTCTTTTGTGCGTTACTCTTTACAGACGAGTACTTCGTGGTGTATTCAGACCTGGACCTTGGTCTTCACCACCCATCCCTCTCAGATCTCAGCCCTTCCTACGACTCGCTGAGAAACATGTCACCTCCGCCAAAGCCTCCTGTGCCCACTTTCGGGGAAAGAAAAAGATCAGCCCCTTCCAGAGTTGTGATTGCTCCTTCACCTCCACGGAGGATATCTTCAAAGTGGCACCCATCCCTCTTGAAAAATTACAGGGATCGACCTCCTGTGCCATCACCACGCTCAACCTCAGCAGAACGGGTTCGAGAAACTCGTGCTTTATATTCATCATGGCATCGAGAAAAGGTTGCTCGCTCACGGGAGAAGCTCGGTAATTCTCCTGTACGGACTAATTCTTTAGGTAGATCATCCTCTCTAGCTAAACAGAGCAGTGAAGTTCGTGAAAACTTCCTAAAAGGCAGACGTGCCGTTTCTGAGTCACGTTTCACAATAAAAGATCGTGAGAATTCTCCCCCTCGGAGAGCGTCACCCACAACTAAAAGTATCTCACCTTCTAGGTTATCAGATAAAAGTGAAAAGTCGGATGTTAAGTTGGCTCAGAAAGACTTCAATTATAACAAAACATCTCATAAAACAAGCATTCAAGAACCAGTCGTGGTGTTTAATAGAGGACATAATCGTTCTCAAAGTGCAGATGTACCAAGGAAGTGGTCAAACATATCCAATGAAAGTCGTACTAGCGTGACGCGCCATACAGTTAGTAGTATGAATAAGATAAAACGTCCTTCTCAGACCTACATTCATTTTGATAACAGCAGCCCAACATATAGAAGTAGCAGTGTTGAGACTACTTGTAGGAGGAGGAGAAGTGGCTGTCTTTCTCCTGAGCCACATCCATCATCTAGAAGGTCTCCTGTCAACAGGAAAGACAGTCGTCATAGAGAATCACCATATTCAGACATGTCTGTTGAAGTTTCTGATGATAAAAAGTTGAAGCAAAGTGAAAGTTTCGACACAACACAAAGTAATGAAACTGGCTATTCGAGCATGCTTGATTTATCGCCTTCCCCAACTTCAGAACGACATGCTAATGAAGATCATCGTCAAAAAAGGAGGTCTGAACCTCATCCCAGGCCACATTCAGCCCCAGCAAGACGTTCTCGTTATTCTGCTTCCTTCAGTGAAAAGCGAAGTAAGTGGGAGGCCTTAGCTCGGGGGGAATCAGTTAGTGGGCGCAGTTCTCAAAGCCCACCTCGCAGCACCTCACCTTTGCGATCTTTGCAGTTAGTGCGACAAGTGAGCAGTAGCTTCAAAAACATTCCAGCTGAAATTTGGTCCTCTGGATCAAGGCGCAGTAAAAGTTTAGAAGTGTTAACTCCATCTCCTCATTCTCATCCCAAACGCTACCGTCAGTATATTTTAGAACTTCGCAATGCAGCTCCTCGTAATGTCCGTATATCCCAGTTGAGGCGGCTTTTCACTTCACTAGACCGTGTCCACCGGCTCGAGCGTTCAGTTAGCTTTGTAGAACTTTCAGCTGCAGATAATCGTGCTAATGAAATTGTAGACTTTGAGACTTGGAAAGGCATGAGAGAAAAAGAGCGTAAGGCAATGGAGTATAATGTCTTACTGAAAGAGTTGAATGTAGCTCAGAAAGAGCATGAATTCTTATATAAAGTTACTCCTGACAAAAAGTGGGCTGGTGACTGCAGGCTGCGGGGCCGTGATGTGAGTGTCCCTGAACTTAAAGAAAGATTTTCATCTATGACAGATAATAGCTCAGAAATCACACATAAAAGGCGACAAGAACTTGAAAGCTCAAAGGACACATATCGCGGTTTATGGCGAGGTTCATCTGTGCGTGATCTTTCACGGATGTACCAAAGTCCTGAGCGAAATCGCAGCAGCAGGCGCGGTTCTAGTTTGAGTCTTCCACGAGAAGATTCGAGTATGAGAGCCCGTGGTTTATGGACTAGTTTGAGTTTAGAGCAAGTAAACGCTTTCCGTGACCACCTTACTGAGATCTATGGCTCAATGCAAAGTATTCGTTCATGGAGGGAGAGGAAGCAATTAGGCGGAGAGAAGCCTCAGGCTAAAAGTCAGCGGGAGTTGTCTACCCACGGAGTGAATGTTACAGAAACAGGACAAGCATTAGCGAACAAGCTTGGTACTCTTCATGTGCGAACACCGTCAGAACCATCGAGGAGACCGCCGTCTAGGCATTCCTCTCCACCAAGAGCAACAAAGAGCTCCAGCAGCCTAAATCAGATAGAGGACCAACGAAGGCAACTTTCAAAACAGCTGTCAATTGAGCTTCAAGAAAAAGTATTAGAACAGCGATCTGGCCGTTCCCTAGAGGCCACCTCTAATGTATTGAATAATCTTCAGGTTCCAGATGATGTTCCTTTATCGTTAAGCCCTGAAAGTCTTTCCCGCTCTTCCCCAAGAACTTGTTACTCGCTTGATATATCTGACTCTTCAGAACCAAATTCCCTTAATTCTGGTGACCAGTTTCTTTTGGTAGTACAGAAGCCTGCTAAAACTAGTCGTAGCCATAGTCTTCCTCCTGAGCAAGTGAGTGACCCTGAATCGAGTGATTCTGAGGTGTCTGTCAGAACTGTTGTTCACAAAGATGTGGCGGGCAAAGTTAAATTTTTTGAGAAGAGAGCTCGACGAAATTCTAGATCATCTGAACGCCATTCTTCAAGAGGCAGCCGTTTGAATGTGGATGAAGTACCTCATTATGCCACTCTTCCATCCCGCTTAAAGCAGCAATCTCAAAATAAGCTATTATCTCCAAACTACCTTCCAGAAAGGTCTGTTTCTTCTGTGAATTTAGCCAATAAAGCAGATGTTGCTTCCCAAGCATGGCAAATTTACGATAAAGCCAACCCCGTGAGTGGTTCATCCGTACAGTGCATATCTGAACCTGTAAAAGATAAAAAGGAACAAGCTAATCCTACTTCTCATTCTCGATCATATCTTTATCATGTAAAAACAGGAGATGTTAATCGTTTAAAGGCCAGATACGAAAGCCCGGAAGATGCCAGGAGGGCACGCTCCCTACCCGACATGAACGGTGCATTGTCACGTGTAACGCCTATTGGGAAGACAGTTGTGAGGGGTCAGGAATCTGGTGATGTCCAGTATATGCGGGCAAAATATGAAACACCAAGGCGGTCAAGGAGCCCAGAACGTTGGCAGCCTGCTCGAGATGAATACTTACCTAAGTCAAAATTAACATCTACCCTTCAAAGTTTAGCTGCTCGTTCCCCATCATTCCTTGATCCAGAAACTGTAGAGAGACTGGCAAGAAGGGATTCCGTAGAAAAAGCTGTGCTACGTCGAGTTCATACCGGTAATGTAGAGGCTTCTGTTGGTCGTTTTGAAAACCAAAAGCCTGATCCTAAATCAGGAGTATCTATCATAGGTCAAATGTACACATCTGCTCCCTCAGTGAATGAACTAGCTAACATGTCTAACTTAGTACCACCAAGGCCTCCACCACCACTTTTAGGACCACAGAAACCTCAACGCCTAGCACGAAGTAACCCACAGCCTTTGTTAACTTCTACCCCCACACCATCTCCCGTAGATGCCCGAACAGCCCACAAGCAACGAGCGTTGCGCGTACCTGAACCTGTTTGTTCTCCACCCACTCAGGTTCAGCCACCAGCAGGACTAACTTCTACTCTAACACGCCCATCCTCTGGTAGTTATAACGCTGATGCACACCGCCCAAAATCCCGTTATGTCCCACCAGAATCATACGGGTCCCCAACGAGATCGTATGGTCAGAGTTGGACCCAGTCCCTAGAAAGACCTCGTCGACTAACCCGCGCAATGAATCACTCCAGTCCCCATTGCTCGTCTAACCAGCCCAGTAGCCAGAACTACAGCACCCTGCGAACCAGTTCTCCTCATACCTGTACTCACCATTCCAGGGGCTCTTACACTTCCCAAGTTGATTACCACAGATATTCCCGCCCCCATTCCTACTCCCACTCCTACTCACAGCCCACACAATCCTACCAGTCCTACGCTCACTATACCCAAATTCCAGGACGGGATCAGAACTACAACAGCAAGGCCGTGTCATGGAAAGGTGCAAAAGTTATTCATTTTCGGTTGGGAATGTAGAGTATCACTCAGTTTCTTCGAGGTGCTGGGTTGTTTTTTTTTCTGGTAGTCTCAGAGACGCCTCCTTGTCTCACCATACTCGGATTAATGAATATTGTTGCTGCAGGTCTTGGTTCTTTCCTCACGTAATCCAGTTGTTTTCTTTATTTTTTAGACATTTTTCCAATCAGCTTTTATTTTTCTTATTGCACGACTGATCACGTTGGTAGGTTGTAGTTATAGTTATTTTATTTACTTTATTGGTATGTTTATCAAACTTTATATGAATAAGGATCTTGCATGCTAAATGACACTTAATTTATATGAATTGATATTTATACAATTATTGATTTAAATGCCTTTTGTTGTTACATCATTAAATTTATTTTAAACAGTTTGACGAAAAGTCTATGAGAACTGAAATATTTAATCTGAATTATTCTTTAATACCTTTGTTTTTTATTTGTCGTACTGAAAAGCCTATTTCACTATTTATTTCTGCACGCAGTACAAAATACTTTTTGAGAGTAGTTCAGTAGGCAATCTTTCACAGGCACCATTTATGTTATGTATCCCACAATTTATGATCCGTTGAAATGTATTTGTTTTGCACAATGTATGATTTCATTTGGATTTGTGTTTCTTGTAGTTTCTCCCTTGCATTTTTTTATTATTTTTCTCTCACAGGTTTCCATTTATTTTTATTTTTCTTTTTGTTTCTTCCTGTTTCCTCGAGATCCGTCTCAGTAGCTTTTGAAGTTTCTTAAAACTCTTTGACTTTCGTTCGCTCGAATTATTTCGTGTGCTGTTTGTCGCCTTTTCCCTTTGATTATTTTTTTAATTACGTCCCTCTTGTTTTCATGCCTTTTACCTCGTCTGAAGGAACCATCCACACATCATCTCTCTCTCTCTCTCTCTCTCTCTCATACACACACTCACACACACTACTGTCTTACAGTTAGAAATTCAAATTTTTCTCTCCATCCCCCTTTCTCATTCGTCTAACACAACTAGTTCTCTCTCTCTCTCTCTCTTCTCCTCCTCCTCCATTTTCTTCTTCTTCTTCCAGATTACGTAACCTTTAAACCTTCTTCTGCTTCCAACATAATATCACAAAAATCCATGTCTCTCTCCTGAACTTTTCTTACACCACCCTCCTCCTTCTCCTCCTCCTCCTCACTATCACCACCACCACCACAACTATCATCACCACCACCATCACCACCTTATTGTTTGTTCATCGTTTTACCCCAGACCCTGTGATCGGACCAGTACCGTTTCCGTTCCTCTCAGGGAGGCAGGCATCACCTCCCAGTCGACCAGGTAAAAGGATCCGTTTCTCTGTTTTGATTCCTTGAAGCAAATTGAACGCAAAAAAAAAATGAAAATTAAACGCTTCTGTTTGGCTCTGCTGCTGTTGCTGCTGCTACTCAATAGCGATAGGCATATGCAATGCGTCTGAGGAAATGGTTGGGTTTTGTTGCAATTTCTGAGTAAGTTACTGTGTTAATATGCATGGGTATTTCTGTGTTTTTTTCCATTATTTTAATCCCTATAAAGAATATTCAAAAGAGTTCGGTAACATGGGTTTTTTCCCATGCTTCGTAAAATGTATGGGTTTGTTTCAGTAAAGTAATGAACAGATATTTTAATTCGTTTACAGAATATGCGAAAGAGTTGGCCTCTGTTGCATTGTCCATCGTTAGTTTTATTAAACTGAAACGTTTAAAAGTTGCATTATTGTTCTTGCTTGAAATCATTTAGACATTACATTTATAAAGTTTGATACAGCATAACTTAAAACTGGAAAATATTTGACCTTGTAAAGGATATTCACCCTTAACATATTGTCTAGGTACCAAGGTATATTCCGTAATATAATATCAAAAGAATTTTACTAGGCTATAAAAGCTGCTTTTTCTAGTCTTGATGCCTGAAATAAAATTTATAGCTAAACCTAGGAATTTTTTTTAGATGAATAATCAAAGAAAATTGTTTTAATTTTATTTCGAAAAATACTGCCTAAGAGTTTATCAATATTAAGATATATTTTTCATTCATGTTTTATATTTTATTTTTAAAGTACTTTATAGTCTTTTGTATATAAAAATGGAACTCAAGGATAGTGAAAGCTTTATTTGAGTAAACTTGTTCCCGCGAAGCTATTTTGCAATTCAAGCATAAATCTAGCTTGATAAATTCGATATTTTTTCTCGATTCATAAGTCTAGTTTGATTTATCAGATTATATTTATAAATTGGTAAAAAAAAATATCGAATTCATCAAACTAGGTTTAGCAACTGGCAAAACAAAATTGTCGAATTACCAAACTAGTTTAAGGAACGATAAAAAATCAAGAATTTCACGATAGTAATACCGAGAAAAATCAGAAAGTTATCGGATAATTTTTAGCATAAAACTTACATCCGAAGAAACAGATTAAAAAAAGTAAACCAAATAAAACAACGCTTTATAAACCCACGACCCATTCATTTCCAAGACTGTATTGCATATTCCTCGCTCCGTGAACAGATTGGCTCGTGTATATAGCACCATTAAAACAAGGAATCGTAGAAAACTTACTAAAAATTGTGGTTTTTTTACTTAATTCTGGCTTTATTTATTATTATTTATTTATTTTCATTCTCCCCTTCTCTCGATCTCTGTCCCAGTGCGGTGTCCCGCCTGAATGAATCTCTTGTATATAGAAAATGAAGACTTACTCTATCTCTTCTTGGACTAACACTTCGTTTCTCTCGTGGTATTAATTGCGTGTGATTTATGCAGCAGTTGGATTAGATAAGAGAAAAATGGAAAGGAAAAGTGGAATTGGGAGGTGGGAAAGGTTTTGAAAGTAGGGTGATTTCACTTTTTGGATTGGGATTACATTTGGTAATTGGATGTATAATTTTGATTACTGATATATATATATATATATGTATATATATATATATATATATATATATATATATATATATATAGTATAATATATATATATATATATATATATATATATTATATATATATGATATGTAATTATAGTAGACGCTTAACACTGTAAATATATATATATCTATATATATATATATATATACTATAATATATATATATATATAATATATATATGTACATACATATATATATATATATATATATATATATATATATATATATATATATATGTACTGTACATACTATATATATATATATCTATATATATATATATATATATATATATATATACATAGTTACATATAAATTCGATTGAAAGCTGTACCTGTTTAGATACCTATCCTGTAAATAGACCAAGCTACTTATGTATATATAGCTCTCTCTGAATCTTGGCGTATCAAGTATGTGGGCGTATGATAATCTACGTGCTCGCGCGCTATTGTCATGTCTAAACTCGCGAATCCAGAATTAGTTGACAGGTCTAAATAAATCATAAATTATTCCATAATAATTTACGGTTATTCTCATAATCGTAGACACGCTTACAAAATGATACGACAAGTCCGCAAAGCTTCTCTCTCCGTGTTTACTCATCTTGTTTATTTATGTGCTGGCGGGCTTGCGCGCACGCACGCGTCTCTAATCAAGCCGTAGACTCCGGCAAAATTAGATGATAACTCGGCAAAACCTCTCTCTCTCTCGAGGTTCTTTCTTGGCAAATAAACTCAGTAGTTAGATCTGGCTGAGGAGGAGTGTGTCATTATTATTTTTTTTTCCTCTTCTGTGTTCCCATTTACCCTGGGTTCCCAACTCCGCGTGATTCACTCCCCTTGAATGCGAAGGTCGGAGTTACTCCGTTTTAGGTTATCAAGTAAGAATAGTTCGTTTTGATGGAGTGGTTTTCAATAAGAATCATCACTTTCTTTCGTGGAGTATTTTGAATAACAATAACTTTTTTGACGGAGTGTTTTGATAACATCGGCTGCTATGAGACTAGTTTCCGTGATTCTGTTGCTTGTGGAGTAACGTAATGCTGTGATATAGCTTTACTGTATGCTGTTTAAAATATATGCTGTTAAGAGGTTGATATGCTCAAATGGGCCTTCAATAAATGCCTATTGTATTAACTACAAATCTGTAGATCTTTCAAGCGTCTAGTTCAGTATATCTCTGATTACGTCGTAGACCTATACTTCTAAAGTTATAGTATATTCAGTGTACCTCTTCTGCGATAACCATAAGCCTAGACTTAAACATTGCGTTAAAGCCATAGGCCTATACCTCTAACTTATACTATATCCAGTATCAATCGCCTGAAGTAGCCTTAGGCCTAAACTTGAAGCATTCTATTCAGCGCATCTCAGTCGAATGAAGCGCTTATCTAGACCTTTAAAAAAATCCTGCAGTCTGAATTAACCGTAATTCTAGACTGGCAAGTATAACCTGTTCATCGTATTTCCTTCCCAAGATGACTCGTATGTATAATCCTCCTGGCCGAAAGAAGGCTTGTGGTGGTCTACTTTTCAACTCGCGTTAAAATGGACGTTTACCTTCCTCGCATCCCACAAGGTGTAAAAGAGATATTAGGGGAATGTTACCCAGATACCGAGACATTGTAGCTATTGTTTCACCTCGTTTTGTTTACGTGTTTGTTTTGGTTATTCATGCTTATTTATTCCTTGAGTGTATCCTCCAATACGTTATATTCCTTCCTTTCCTCATACTTGTATTTGTTTTGTTGTTTTGGAGACAAAATTCAGATTAAATCTTAAGTTTTTACGAACGAAATTTAAGTCTAACTCCTTGCACGGTTGATGCATTGCGTTTGCTGGCGTTCCGTAAAATAAGAAACTGTTGCTACATTATGCTGTGTGATTACTTCAAGCAACGAATTCTGGTCAAGGTTACGTATTCCCCGTGTTCGTTCGTTCGTCTGTCTGTCTGTCAGCAAGCTAATCTGAAGGTGTTATCGATAGATAACAGTTTTATTTAGGAAGGCATGTTTATATTCTTTAATGGATTCCGGAAGTAGATTACTTTTTTTTTTGCGAGGTTTGTGTTCTTAGGGACTTGTCTAGTTGTCTCGGTGACGTCAAACGTTCTATTAATCTCCTAGTTAGAAAAAACTAGTTGATTTCAGATAGCTAGTAAATCAACTAGTCATGTTTCATACATGCCCATGGATACCGCTAAGCATTCAAGATAAGATTATTCATGATAAGATTTTGAAATATAAATGAATGAAAAGACTGAACGTCAATCTCATATCGTAGAGTAAGGAGTTCTAAAACACGCCATTACCACCTACCCTTCGCGGAAGGGGTTATAAATTATCTTCCCTCCCCTCTAGTAGTGGCATCGGTTAAAAACTTACTTTTTAAAAGTCTATCGTTTTTTCCTCCTCTCTCCCTTTCCCGTTTTATTTTTCCCTCACTTTTCCCTGGCCATGCTGCTGCTTCTGCTGCTGCCGTCTGGGCGTTATAAATATCTTTACGAAAGGAGAAGAAGAAGAAGAAGAAAAACGTCGTCTTCTGGCCCACTTCGTCGTCCGTTCCTCGCATAGGAAGGAAAAGTGAATGAGAATCTTGTCTTTTTTTTCCCTCGAGGAGGTTTTCGTTCGCCTTTTGTTACTTTAAAGACGTGGTTTTGTCGCTGACGCCACGAGCCAGAATAGAATAACAGGGAGAGGAGCCAGAAGAAGAGAATTAACCCCGGGGAAACGAGCCAGAATTGAATCAACAGGAGGAATGATGGGACTGTGGCTCTTTCTCTGCGCGCTGGGCGATTGTTGACTTTGGGAGTTGGAGTCACACTGCTCTCTCTGCGCTCTCAGATTAAGTACTTGGCACATGCTTTGCCGGTACGCCCCTGCTCCCTAACCCCCCTCCCATGCTGCTCATTCCCTCCAATACCGTCCCCTGCCCTCCCTCCCCTCCCCCTCTCTCTCTCTCTGGCTCCCTCACCCACTTACCTCCCTCACTACGAAAGAAATGAGTTGTGTATTTGGAGGGTAACGTTATTTGCAAATTTTGCAGTGCGTTATTTTCGTCCTATGTCTGGCGAGGGTCTGAACGAAGTTTAGTCTAATAATGATTAATTTAGGTTGTCATCAGCCGTGAGTGGCCATTGTTGACAAACGGCAATACTACTTTTTATATATATATATATTCTTAGTCCCTACGTAGCCCTAACCTGGTATAACTTCCCCCTCCCTCGTACTACCTGGCTCCCAACCTAATCGGGCACGCACTCCTCTCTCTCTCTCTCTCTCTCTCTCTCTCTCTCTCTTCTCTCTCTCTCTCTCTCACTAGTTTTGGGTGGCCGAGTCCTGACAGTTGGTGGTTTGGCTTGCCGTGTGAGCTTCGTCCACACTGCTTCCCTCCTCCTCCTCTCTCTCTCTTTTCCTTCTTCTCTTTTTTCTTCTTCTTCCTCCTTCTGCTACAATTCCTCCGCTTCTCTCATCGCCTCCTCGTAGTGCCCCGTCTTTCTTCGGCGCCTTCTGCGTGGAGGCGGCGACGCCCAGGACGGGAGCGCCCTTGTAGTAGTGTTTAACCAGTGGGTGTCACTGGTGCATCTTGAGTCTAGAAAATTCGGTGTTTCGGTGAAATTCACTTCTATAAAAACATGCCGCTAATTAAAGGTGAACTTGATAAAATGTGATAAAATACCTTTTTATTTATTCATTTGTTTGTTTTGTTTGTTTGCATTTGTCTGTGGCCCTTCGGTGGTGGGTTTTTAGCCTCGTATCCTTTTCCCTCTTTCACGTAAAAAATAAACTAACTATCTTTTCTCAATGTCTTTGCTTCCATGTCTGCGATGATGCAGGGAAAACAAGTAAGTGATTTGCTTTGTTTTTTTATCTTGCTTGGCAATAAGCAAGTTTACTAGCCTGTTTGTTTGTTTGTTTATCATTATCACAAGTGCTGTATGTCATTAACCAAACGTATATATTCATTGTTCAAGAGCACAAAAAGTTGTTGTTGATTTTAATGATTTAGTTATTTCATCTTTTAAAAAGTTTGGCAGTATCAGTGATAACAGTTTTGTAATAGAAAAATATATTTTAAATTAAGTAATCACCTTCAAATCTCACAGTGCATCTGTTTTAATTAAAAAATCGTGTTTAATGTCATAAAAATGTTATGGCAGTCGAACAGAACAGGCCTGAGAGAAACGGGCGCGTTCTACCAAACTGTCATTGTTATTGTTGTCGAACGAAACGCAACCTGGATCCCCTGAGCGAGTTCGTTCAGTCAAAAGTCAGTCAGTCAAGACTTTCGTGTGTGTGTGAGAGAGAGAGAGAGAGAGAGAGAGAGAGAGAGAGAGAGACTCATCAGTCAGTAAGACTGTTTCTGTGTGTGTGTGTGTGTGTGAGAGAGAGAGAGAGAGGAACTCAGCCTAGTGATAATGAGGAATTTTCTCAAGGCCGTCAACCAGTGTCAAATGCTTGCAGAGTCGCCCTACAAGTATGAGTCCGGCGAGGTGAACATCCACTACCGCACGCCCGTCAGGATAGAGCAGAAGGAGTCCATCCCGGAGGAAGAGCTCGCCAGACGGCAGGAGGAACACATGAAGAAGGTCTATGAAAACGAGCGTCGCAAGAAGTACCTCGCCGAATTGGAGGACATCGAGCGCAGGCGACACACCGACAACTTCACGTGAGTGTTTCCGAGAGGAAATGTTTGTTTTCAGTCTCTCTCTCTCTCTCTCTCTCTCTCTCTCTCTCTCTCTCTCTCTCTCTGTGCATTGTTGCATGGGTAATGGTACTAGTAGTACTAGCAACCTTCTCTCTCTCTCTCTCTCTCTCTCTCTCTCTCTCTCTCTCTCTCTCTCTCTCTCTCTCTCTCTCTCTTTGCATTTGTGCCGTGGATACTAATAGTAGTACTACTACTAGTAGCCAATCTGCATTGTGGCATGAGCAGTGGTTGTCATAGTACTAGCAACCCTCTCTCTCTCTCTCTCTCTCTCTCTCTCTCTCTCTCTCTCTCTCGGATGGTGAGTACGCACATTGCTTTGCATTGTGCCATGCGTAACCTTGACTTTATGCCCCTTGCCTGTTTTTGGTCTAGTGTTTACATTTGGTTCTTCGTTTTCAATCCACTACTTCGTTGTCATTCTTTTGAAATATTTCCTTTTTTCATTTTAATCTTCTTTCATTTTATACTTCCTTCCATCCTGCATGATCTTTCTATGTAAATGTGTAATTTGGGACATGGCTTCACTTTATATTGCATGTTTACAAAAAATTTCACGTAGATTTTCTTTTATATAAACACACTATCCCATTTCCACGACCGTATGAATAATCCCTTAATAGATATGACATCAACTTAATCCTTACACGATAAAAACACCTCTTTTTTTTTCACTGCAATGTTACCTTAATGAAATTCTCAACTCAAGGACAGACGCCCCCTTTATAAAGGGGGGCCAGGTTGGGTGTTTCTGGAAATGCAGAAATGTAGATCGTATTTATTGAATCATTTTTTGTTTGTTTTGTCAGTTTGTTTACAATCGTGAGTGTGATTAGTCTATACTGTTATAGAAATCAGCATTGCCATATATGTAAATAAAGTTCATATCATCGTAATAAAATTCAGCGGTGTTATATGTAAATACATTATACTGAAATGTTTTCCACGTCTCTCGTCGCTCTCTGCTCTCCTCTCACCTCTCTCTCTCTCTCTCTCTCTCTCTCTCTCTCTCTCTCTCTCTCTCTCTCGTCATATCATCGTAATACAATTCAGCGGTGTTATATGTGAATACATCTTACTGAAATGTTTTCCCCACCAACGCCTCTCTCTCTCTCTCTCTCTCTCTCTCTCTCTCTCTCTCTCTCTCTCTCTCTCTCTCTCTCTCTCTCTCTCTCCAGAACCAGTTTTGTCGCCTAACGTCAAGGTTCGTTCTAATTTAAAACCCGAGTGGGTCTCGAACGTAGTTTGAAATCATGATGTTAGTGTCATTTAATATTCGTGTATACTTATAACAACTTATATTAACTGAAGATGGTTCTCTTATTAAGAGCTGAATTGTGACATGTCTGTAGATATGATTTATAATTGTATAAAGCTGCAAATATAGTTTGTATTTAATGTCAAATAAGATTATATAAAACCTCCTTGAATTATGTTGATATGTCTCATTAATTCTTTGCAAACTGTATAAGTGACCGATCATCTGTAAATTAGGCACATACCTTTATACTTACATAACTAGCAAATACTTCCCATATCCTTTGAAAAATTGTAATATTTGCTGAAAATACTCTTTCAGTACTGTATAAATTGTGTATATAAGTTGAAATTCTCACTCACATCATGTGCATGTATGTCTGTACATCACATTTGTATCTGCATTCATTTTATATATGTGTATGTGTGTGTAAGGGTACGTGACTGCTGGCATGTATATATGTGTGTTCGTTACATCTACGGTAAATAAAACTTCACTCCAACGACAAATAAAATAAAAAAAAACTGACACTGATTAAAAACCTGTTTTGTATCTTCTTTGTTAAACAGCTTTTTGAAGATAATGGTATTGATATGAGGCACATGCATGCACGGCCTTAACGTTTGTCCTGTTTGTTTGTTTGTTTGTTTGTTTGTTTGTCTCTCCGTTTGTTTGTGCTTGTATGCCAGACACATAAGCTTCCCCTGCATCCGTTTTCTTTGGTCAGTCGATTCGACGCATGCGCGAGATGGTCTCGTCTCGAAAAGGACAAAGTTTGACTGGACAGTTTTGTTTATATTTTTTAAGTATTTATCTTCATTTTTCTTTATTTTTACGACGAACATGACGTCACTTCCTGTTACGTACGCGACCGTAACGTTCTCTCTTCATATCAGCAGTATTGTTGCAAAGAATGGGTGTCTATAGGCCTAGGCTATGTAGGACTATATTATTTTCAATTATTCTGTTTACTTAATATACTTTTTTGTATTTTGTAGTCTCTAATTTCGCACGCACTATCCGTATTACATTCTTCTTCTGAAATCTTTTTTGATTTCTGCACCTAGCTTTAAGTAACTTTAGTTTTTTTACAGTTTTAAGTAATTTTTGGAAAATGATTTTAACTTTTATAACTGGTCCTTTTTTAATCTTTCATTGAGTCGTCTTATTTTTAGTTGTCTGTCATATTTCATAACCTACTAATTATTTTCCTTTTCAATAATTTTATTCTAAAATTTTATTGTTTACGAATTTCAGTATGCCTTTAAGACAGCTTTTGACAATAAAATCATATTAGCATAGTTTTTAATTTTTCCTAAATTGAGTTATGTCCTTTAACACCCGTTTACAAACTTTTTCTTCTGCTTCAATTAAAAATCTCAGTGTTCTTGTCTCTTGACTCTTGTCTGTTTGAGTGTTTTATTATTAAATTTAATCATACTCTCCTGTTGCTTTAAGTTCTCTTCTGTCTTTGTTTTTCCAAATTCTTCATTTTTATACTATCCTCGCTACGTGTTACTTCTTTAAGTTGTGTTCCATCTTTTTTTTTTTCATCACTCATTTTTGCTGTTATTTTTTTCTTGGTTATCTCCTATTTCTTTTACCTTTCAGTTTTTTATGATCTTGGCTTGTGTCCTATTTAAACCAGCTTGAACAGTAATTTTGTATAGTTGATAACTTTAACTAGAACTCTCACAAACGACTTCATTTGTCAGCTGTTTGTGTTTCCTTGTCAGTCTGTTGTCAAGTGTTTTAGTTCCCCCTTCTAGTGGCAGATGTTTTAGCTTCACTTACTAGACTCAGGCGTTTTCATTTCACGTTCTACGATCAGATTTTTTTTTTTTTTTTTTTCACCCTCTAGAGTCAGAAGATTTTCGGCACCTCGTAGCGTCAGGCGTGTTCATTTCACCTTATAGTGTCACGTTTATGTCTAAGCTTGTAGTCTCATGCGTGAAGATTTCTTCTTTTACCCAGTGACTGACCGTTTAGACTGCTACACATTCTCTCGTTACTTGACCCATTCTGTTAGTCCCGACTTGCAACTCTTACGGGAATGACATATAAGCACATTTCCTGTGATGTTTTGGCATCGAGATGCCAGAACTGACACTAAGCAGCCAATATTGGTTGCAGATTAGATACCAGAAACCTTACTGCTCTTGTGACCTACTCGTGTGACAAAGACTTGACTCTCTGAAGGCAGACGTTACCTCGAGCCTAAGAAAACTCCTTAGCAGTTAGTGGGTCTACTTTTTAACTTCTCGTATACTGGTTTCCCTCCCCCCGCCCTCCTCACCCTCCACAAGGGATGGGGGATGGGGGTGGGGGATGTTGAGCTATTTACGTTTCATCCAGTCTAAGCCGGCTTTAGACACTTGTTAAGTAGCCTCATAAACAAGGTCACACTCCAGCCTGAGTCGCTCTTGTGTCTTCGTGTCTCTCCATATCTGAAAGGCTGATGTCGTAATGTTTGTCACAGGATCGTTTTGGTCTTTAGTCTTTTCTCTTCTGGTTTATTCATCTTGAGTCCCCTTTTGCTTTTTATCCTTTATTACCTTTCCTTTCGTCTAGTGATCAGCGCCATAGCGTGTAGGTACGTCACCCCTCCATTTTCCTAGGCCTAATGTCCTTCCGGAATTATTATACCTCGAGTTCCTACTCAAGTTCCCCTGACTAGTAATTCTCTCTTTCTTTCATTTCTCGATTGATTCCTCCTCCTCCTCCTCCTCCTCCTCCTCCTCCTCCTCCTCCTCTGGCTCCGTTATCAATTCCTACCTCTCTGTCAGCTTTGCCACCAATCCTGTGCCATTTCTTCTGACCCTTTCAGTACTTCCTACGCCAGCCACTGCTGCTTGTACTTCTTAACGCCTGCTACTGCTCCTTCTCTTACTCCTCCTCCTCCTCCTCTTCACACTCTGTCCCTGCCACTTCCTGAATTCCCCGCCCCCTTGAGCGCGGCATAATATACTGTAGTTGGTTCACTAAAAGGTAGATTCTTTGGTGAGCCCTATGCCTACCAGACGTTTGTTTGGCAGGCGCTGATTGGCTGGGAACTGCCTACTTCCCGGTACCAAGCAATCAGCGGCCGCCAAACAAACGTCTCGTAAGCATACGGCTCATCCAAGAATCTACCTTAAGTGAACCAGCTATAGTTGCGAGTGGATAGTCAGCCAGTCAGCCCAGCTAAGTCTGACAGGACCATCGTCTTGCAGCTCCCCTCAGGCGCGGCGCCGCTACCTGTCCACCCTCAAAGTCGTGTCACGCCTGTTCACCTCCGTCTTCTCCCTGGCCCGAACTAAACACAACCACCCGGGGGCCAATGCTCCTCGCCACCATCCTCCGGCGGGAGGGGACATTGAGGTCCACATTGACAAAGAGATACGAAAGTGTGACGCCGAACTGATGAAGGCGGTGGCTTACGATACTGACGAAGTGTCTATGTACATATCCGAGGAGATCTATGTTTAGTACGAGTGATCCTTTTTTTTTATTATTATTTATTTATTTTTTTATTTATTTTTTTTTTTTTTTTGTTGTTGGTTGGATATTGGTTGATCTGTGTATTAGCGACTGTGGTGAGTGGATACGAGACGGATTTACCGTGCCAATCGACTGGAGTCGCAGACTGAACTGGAAAGCTGCAAAAAATTCTGAGATTAAAAAGGGGAGGAAGTGTAGTAAGCCATGTATAAAAGTGTATAACAGAAATGTATAGAAGTCTTTTCACCTACTGGAAGATGTATTTCATTCATTCATTATACATAGCTTAGAGATATGTACATACACTCGAATTATATCTATAAGAATATAAACTCAAAGACCTCCGTTGTGAACCTTGGTGGCTCATTTGAATTAGTGGCCCAAACTAATTCAAAATTGAGCTAATTCCTATGGATGTGTTTTTTTTTATGAGTTTTCTGCATGAACAAATGCATGAAGGTATGTGTTTTATTAATGCTTTTTTTCATTTGAAGAATAACCATTAGTTTTTCTAGTTCTTTTAGATATTAGTTGACTAACTAACACTTGGCACTAACAATTGATTGTGTACCATAATCATGTATATGATATTAATTTTATATCTTATTCAACTGATTATTGTTGTATCAAGTTTATATTCTGTTTTTTAAAGGAGTTGAAAAAATTTTATTTTAAAACAGATTTTGTTTTAGAAAACTGAATTATTTGAATTTAGATATAAACAATAGTTTAAAATTAAATGACATTCACTTCTAAAAAAATCGCCATATTTTTTATTTAATATGTGATAATAGATTTAAGTAGGGAAAAGTCTTTGCATGTTTTCGATGAATTATTGCAAAATGCAGTTATTTAAGATAGTCAAAATTCACTCAAAGTGAATATTGAGATCACCTGAAGATATCTTGCTGACGCTTACAAAATTATAGCTAGACCAGTTGACAAATATTCCCTCAAGTAGTAGACTAATAACCATCAACTATCTTGCATTTGATCTTTTAATTGTTTAATAAATTATCTTGTAACAAACTTATAATAGAATTCAATTATTTTTGAATGAGGAGGCCACAGGGAGTGGCAACCAGATACCCTTTTCCCAAGAGCAACAAAGTGAAGAAGAGACTGATTAGGCCTACCTGTAATTTTTTAGGCCTACCTGTAATTTGATCTTCTCACCTTGCTCTCAATGCTCGTTCCAGGCCCTTACAGAAGTCCCCCATTCCTCTCAATCGTTATGACGACGAGGCGGGTCTTGGTACCCTGCGGGGCACGAGGACCCCCGAGCCCAAGCAGGTGGCGAAGGCGTTGTACAACTTCACAGCACAAAATAAACGGTGAGAAACATTACCGGGATGATGGATCGCGAAACGGCGAGAAACATTACACGATTTCGGTGCAGGATTTGATCAGTTGGTGTTCGAATTTGTAGTCTTAGAGTTATGATACTCTCTCTCTCTCTCTCTCTCTCTCTCTCTCTCTCTCTCTCTCTCTCTCTCTCTCTCTCTCTCTCTCTCAAGGAAGATAGAAATTTGTTTTACAATTTTGTTTCGTGTTCGATGTTTGTATTCTTAGGGCTTGGACTCTCTCTCTCTCTCTCTCTCTCTCTCTCTCTCTCTCTCTCTCTCTCTCTCTCTCTCTCTGAAAGGATGACATGAAATTCTACTTCATTTTTACTATAGCATTTTAGATTTTATCTTATATTCTTTTATTTTATTTGTTTTATATGACATTTATCTTACAATACTGATTCTATTTTGCTATATACTATATTAAGCTTATATCTTACACTGCATTATTTAGCGTAGTATACTAAATATTTTATACTATATACAATGCTAAATCCATACTTCGTACTATTTCATTACATTTATATTTTAAACTACTCCAAATTTATGCTTAAAATTTATAATAAACTAAATATTTAAGAATTTACTAACTCGCCAGTTCCTCATTGGAAGAGTGGGCTGCGTACTCGCCTACCAATCTGGTAGCCCGAGTTCGCTCCCCACTGCTGCCAGTGCAGAACTGGAGGAATTTATTTATGATGATTAGCAATTCATTCAAGATATGAGTTCCGGATCCCACATTAAGCTGTAGGCCACGTCACTAAGTGACCAACTGATCCGTAGCCACATAAATAAAAACTAATCCTTCGGTTTAGCTGTAGGAGAGCTGTTAAGCAGCTTAGTGGTCTGGTTAAACTAAGGTATACTTAACTTTACTAACTCGGCGTTTGACCTTTTGCAGGGAGTTGACCTTTAACAAGGGAGAGATTATCTTCATCCGTCGCCAGATCGACAAAAACTGGTACGAGGGAGAGCTTCGGGGATCCGTCGGAATTTTCCCCTGCAACTATGTAGAGGTACGTTCGAGAATTTGTAGCAGTCCCCCACCCTTTTTTTTTTACCCCATTGATTTTGCACAAATCCGGATCCAATCTGGGCTCTATGGATTTTTCAAAAATCTGGATCCGGCATCGTATGGAATTTTAAAAAATCTGGAATCCGGCACTGTATGGATTTTTCAAAAATCCGGTGCTCTATAGATATTTCAAAAATCCGGATCTGGGCTGTATGGATTTTTCAAAAATCCAGATCCGGGTCTATGGATTTTTCAAAAATCCAGATCCAGGCTCTATGGATTTTTCCAAAATCCGGATCTGGCATTCTATGTATTTTTCAAAAATCCTGATCTGGAGCTCTATGGATATCTCAAAAATTCGGATCCAGGCTCTATGGATTTTTCAAAAATTCAGATCCGGGCTCTATGGATTTTTAAAAATCCAGATCTGGATTCTATGGATTTTTCAAAAACCCAGATCTGGCATTCTATGGATTTTTCAAAAACCGAGCTCCACACACCGTGCATTTTGGCAAATATCCAGAATTCCCCCCTTTTTTTTTTTTTATTTAACAGATTAGGAAGATATTTTACAAACTAGACATCTTTGTCGATTTTTTATTAGTGATATATGAAAGACATCTGTTGCCTTGTCAAAATTTGACAGAATGTGGAGTTGATATTTTCGAAATCTAAAAATCTGTTATATATAAAAGACATCTGTTGCCTCGTCAAAATTTGAGAGAATGTCGAGTTGATATTTTCGAAAAATAAAATCTCATGTAAACATTTTTATTACAGATTGTGCCTTATGACAACATCAAATCTATCCAGAGAAAACCGACAGAGGGTCAGGCCAGGGCCAGATTCAACTTCCAGGCTCAGACCTCTATGGAAATGTCCCTCAGTAAAGGTTTGTCGATTCTGTCTGTTGCTTTTCAAATTTCCTGATTGGTGGTGAAGTGCTGAATCATTTGAAGGATAAAGCTTTCAGGGCCGTTCTAGGAGAATTCGAATTTCTCTCTCTCTCTCTCTCTCTCTCTCTCTCTCTCTCTCTCTCTCTCTCTCTCTCTCTCTCTCTCTCTCTCTCTCTCTCTCTCTCTTGTAGGCTGAAATGCGTTTAGTCCAAAATTGCTATATACGAGTTTTATCTACAATTTTTTAAGCATTCATTCCAACGAAATTTCTTTTCTGGACCAAATAAGAGCCTTCTCTCTCTCTCTCTCTCTCTCTCTCTCTCTCCTTCATCTGCTTCCTCAAATCTCCTCTCTTCGGTCTCCTCTCTCTCTCCCTCTCTCTCTCTCTCTCTCTCTTCTGAGGCAAATACAAATTTGTTTTGTAATTTTTAAAAATATCCTTTTTCTTTGAGTCAAAGAAAGTCCCCAATTTTGACCAAAGGTACGTGATGCAGTATCTCTCTCTCTCTCTCTCTCTCTCTCTCTCTCTCTCTCTCTCTCTCTCTCTCTCTCTCTCTCGTAGTCTAACACTCACGCATGATCCTTCTTTCTTTTGGCGTCGCAGGAGAACTGGTCGTGCTGTCAAGACGCGTCGACGAAAACTGGTACGAAGGAAGGATAGGAACTCGTCGAGGAATCTTCCCAGTATCCTACGTCGACACCTTAGTGGAACCGGGTCCTGAAAGACCAAGTAAGGATTCACGTCCTTCAGGGATACGGAAATGTCCTTAAGGATACTTTTTTTTTTATCAGTATATTTTTCCTCCTACTCGTTATGATGCTACTTAAAGATATTGAAGTGCGTTTATTTTATTTGTTTAGGGAAATTCGTGGTGGTTTGTACAGGCAGTTGTGTATAAGTGTTTAAAAGTATTTGCAAGTATAGTCACTGATTACTTTATTGTCCAGACAGTATACTTTTCATGACATTGAATCCTCATACCTCTATTTAAAATGTTTATGATTAATGTGCGTATTGTATTTAGCGGTACCCTCATTTGAGGGAGAAAAAAAACTAATTTTATCAGTTCCTGTCTCAAAACATCAAGTTTTCATGTAAGTTTAATTTGAATTTACAGTATACATATATAACATTTATAATTAGCTAGTATTTTTTTAAACAGTTCATTAACTTTTCGGTACATACCGCAAAAGCTTTTTATGTAATTGAAGAAAATAGGGACCATTGTCCATAACCTTTTAAAAACCCATATAAAAAAAGAGGGACCAATGTTCTTGACAATTTCTACCCCAACTGTATTTCCTAAAATTTTCACTGTCGCTTGAGATAATGCTCCTTTTTGTCTACAATTATAAAAAAAATCCGTAAATGTGTTAAAGAGTAAATTAAAACGTCAATAAATTGTCAGAAAACAATCTATAATCATGAAAAAAGCTATGTGAAGAGCCGGACAATTTTAAAATTGAAATAATGACTGATGTAGATATAGGTAGAACCTTTTATTCACTTAGAGTAGATGAAATATCACAAAAAAATTAGTGAGAGATCTGCTTTTTAAACAGGTGATATTTTTCTCTCATTTTCTTATAGTTTTTATAATTGCAGGTATTTGAACACTAAATTCAACATTGACATTGGCTTCCGATAGTTTTGTGTAATTACAAATTAAAAATTCAATACAGATACTGTATTGAATTTTTAACTTCAGGCATTATTGTTTAGTGTTGAATTTTATGAAAAGTCTAACGAATGATTCACTGCCTGTTCATGGCACCATGAATTTCCTTTACAAAGCTGGGCATGACTTCTGAGCACATGATTTATTTTTCTATGCCATAAATCAATTATTTTTTTCTAGAAAATGCTTTTATCAAATATAATTAGCATGAATTTGTTTAAATAGGATATTTTAAAAATATTTTTTAGACTAGCGCTATATATTGGAATAGAATTGCCTTATATACTTATGAATAATTTAGAAGATTTGATGGGTATGGCATAGCATTTTAATTCCACCAGCCATTTCCTCAGCTGGAGTCATTGATTTTTTTTTAATATTGATTAATATTTTAGCTCTAGATAACTGAGAGCAGCCGTTGATGCCTAAAGTTGGCCTACTAGTTTCTGGATTAGTTTTGCCATTGCAATCTTAGAATTAGTTTATAAATAAGGCTTTGGAGAACCCAATAATATGGTTTGAAAGTTAACCGATTTCCACTGGCTTCAGTTTTTTTTATTTTTTAACCAATGTCATCATTCAAGTCTGTTGATAACGCTTTAATCTGTTAATAATGCTTTGTGCAGACTTGCAAAAAAATGCTTATTATAACAAGAGTGCAATAGTTGATCCATTCGTATCGTAATGACCTCATCACCTTCACGAAACCAGATTGGATAATACGAATTGTTAATCGTCACTTACAGACTCGGCCTAGGTTTCAGATAGATTCACGATCGACAAGAAAAGCTTCACTAACAGTTTTAAGCCTTTTTTTCTGTCACTTTTCGAAGCTTGTGTGTGGGGAAGCTAAAGCTTTACGCGCCTGAAGTATAAAAGTGATACTTACCTACGCATATTTGCATATTTTAGATATTTTCAAACGCATATTTGCATATTTTCGATTGGACGAAATCAGCTTTGACTTTCAGAATAGAAGCTTCACTTCCATGCAGTATTATGAGCTGTCGTAGGCTGAATTTTTTTTTAACTTTGCTTGTGTTTTTTCAAGTAGTTTATCACAGAGGCCTTTGAAGGTTGCGTCACACGGACACATTTTCTGGCTATTTTAGCTGTTACGCAGCCAAACGTTACGCCAAGTAGCCAGTAGCTTTTCCCAGTAGCCAATAGCCTTTCCCAGTAGCCAATAGCCTTTCCCAGTAGCCAATAGCTTTTCCCAGCTACAGACGCCACCCTGCGAACAAACGAATTACGTTCCAGATAAACGTTTTTCCTCCTAAAACACAATACATTGTACATACATTACTGTACAGAATAGGCGCGCAAAACAAAATTGTTCGTATTTCTTGAATGTTTGTTTGTAGGGGCGGTATCTGTAGTAGCAAAATTAGTCACACAAGCGTTGTGCCTGACTTTAAATTTTGGCCACTGGTATTGCTTGGGCTACTTGGCGCTAAATTTTGGTAGCAGCTGGATGCTGAAAGATGCCAGAAAGCGCTTTCTTGTGACGCTGCCCGAAGTCTCGAGTCTCTGTAACCCACAGTTGGCAACAACAGGCCTATGGCTATGTTTCAGCGCTTAGTCTCATAAACGCCTCGCTTATTTTGTATGTATTCTAAATGTTGTACAGTGTGTAAATGTGTGTTTTCTCTGTCTTTTAATTGTGTACATACTGTGTACATATATGATATGGAGATGCAGAAGTAGTTTTCCGATATCAGTAATGACAAAGGTTAGTAACTTACTTCTGGAATAACTTCTAAGACTTCTGTGGCGTCGCTGATCACGATAGAGTATAAAGGATTTATGTTAATTATGTAATCAGAGTTATTTTTTTGTAAGTTTTTCATGCTGTAACTCACCGTCCTGGACAGTCATTCAGCCATTCACACCTGCCAAGACATTTTGATTCAATGCAGTGGCGTGCATGTGCCTTTAACTTGCCCAGACCCGAACGAGGAAAAGAGTGAGTTTATGTAATTTGTGTAATTGACAGCAGTGTGATCTTGGCAGTAGCATTGCCTAGCTGAAAGTTAATGAAACTCGTTTGGTAGCTGAAGGCGGAGTTTTCCTTTAAACTGAAACGATATATACATTGGTAATATAGGGGAAATGTTGTACGGAATTTTACAGAATCTAAAACAATATATATTAATGTATAATGTATTTTAAAGGTGTTGTCAGTAGACCGGTTGTCTTGGGTGTAAAAAACATTTTTAACTTGAACAGATTCAAAGTTAGACTGCGAAAGAGGAAGAAAAGATAAATTTAATGTTTAAAAACAAAAAGCAAAAAAACCAGCTGTGTATGTCAAATATATTTCAAAAGGTGATGTAAATAAGATAGTTGTCTTGAGTGTAGAAAAACGTGTTTAACTTGAGGAAATTCAAAATAAGACAGAGAAAGAGGAAGAGAAGACAAATTTAAAATAAAAAAAAATAAAAAGTTTGCGTCAAACGTTCTTCTAAAGAATTTCTCAAGATTTGTTCGAGTAGGGTTTCCAATTAACATGCTCGTGTAGAACTGGAATGCTCCCCCTCTTTGGTTTTTTTTTTTTTTTTATTCTGTTTTACATTATTTTGGTGTCAGTCTTGTGCTCCATCCCTGCATTGAAAGATTACCCCTTCTGTCAGTGACTTGCTCAGTGCTCATGCAACCAACAGCCTCATCGATGTCGTGTGTGGTAATGAAATGATGGTAATGATTAGTCGTAACAGTTATTGGTCATGACATTCGCTGATATCTACTGTATTGAGTGTAGCGATGCAACTTGCATTTCATTATTATTAATTTTTTTCCTCCAGTGCCTAGGTGTAGATTTTTCCCGCATTTTTGTGAATTAAGTCATTTTTTTTGAGGGACGTGTAAAAGTGTCATTTAAACGAGACGGAAGTTTACATTTTTTGTAAATTAAGTCTTTTTCTTTGTTGAAGGACGTCTAAAAATGTCATTTAAACGAGACGGGTGTTTACGTAAACAGATGCATAAATGTAATTGATGTCTCGCGAGTTTCTTGGTGTAAAACTTTGCAGAAAGCAGCCAGTGATTTTGCTGTATTTTGCCCGTATTTTTGGGGTCCTTGTCACACGAGAGCAAACAAGTTCAGTCGAATGTTTTAAAACAGCAAACTGTTTGTCACACAAGATGAAACTAGTCAAAATTTGAATGCCAGTAGTGTCTGTCTGGTGTCTTATTTTGTTAGCAAAACGCCAGAAAATGTTTGAAATTGTTCTCATTTGATACTGCCTAATGAAATATTTGTGACTATAATTTTTAAAATCTATTGAGACTTCAAGTCGGGATGAATTAAAGGACAATACAACATGAGGAACAATTCTTTCCGTCTAATAAAAACGGATTTTTAAATTGGTTTGTACAAGATATGATTTCGCATTCAAATATGTTTCGCTTTTAAAACAGTCTGCATTATTAGATACATATTTCATGTTCAGCTTCGATGTATCTACAGCAGTTTACTTTCGATTCAGACACAACGTTGAGGACTTGTAGATTCAACGGGCGTCACATATTCATGGTAAATATCAAGAGATTGTATGGCGCATGCGCGGTTTCAGGCATCTTCCAGCATCTCTCTTGCCTGTACACCACTTGTCCATTTAGGTGGTGTCGCTCGTGTGACACCGACTTAAGCCTAGCATCTGGTACTTCTTGACTATGCAGTCTGTATTACAGTTAGTCAAAGACACTGCAGGATATAAACAAACCTAAATTCTCCGCTTGTTGACTCACAGGTTGACCTTTGCTTGTAAAATTACCAATCCCAAGTTTAAAATATGGAGCTGGAATGTGCTTAACTTGAAAGGCAAGAAATTGGTAATGTACAATGTTCTTTATGACAGGAATGCATAGAAAAAACTTTAAAAGAAATAATGACATAAAGCAACCAGAATTAAAACGTCATGCAGTGTATCCACTTACAAAGAGCTTTTCATGAAATTAGGGTAAGCACAACCATATCGTTTAACATTCAACTCAAGTTAATTCGGTAACTATATAGTGAATTTTGAAGCTATTCTGCAAGGTTAAAAGGGCCATAGTCTTTGAAAAAGTCACATGCTTAAACGCTGACCACTTCCTCCTACAGGCTAAGGATGTGGAAGTAGCCCCACGCCCTCACGTAAAATTAGAGTATATATTTAGCATTCAGTTTCAAGTTAATTTGGTAGCCATGAAGTTGACCTTGAAGCTATTTTGGAAAAGTTTAGCATCACGCCCTCTGATTGACACGTGTAAAAAGGCCAAAAGAAAGGTTCATAGACTGTTTTAAAATGATGATTCTTAGAGCAAGAGGCTGTGTTGAACTCCCGCCGTGACTCTTGTTAAACTTGTCATGAAGGAACGAAGGAAAAATTGCTGATAAGATCGAAGGAAAGGGAGATAGCAAGTTTATTCTTACCATTTGTTTGCCTGTTTATAACCCCCTCTGTGACTCGTTTTCTATTCACTTGTGTAAGCTGACTAAATCACTGAAATGCAAGGATTTAGGTCTATTAATCTGCATGGCTTCTTCAAATTTGATTGTACCGTAATTTGAGACTCTTATTTTTAATCTTAAGATGCTTTAGAATAAAACGGCAAAACTGAAAGCTGAATTGAAAGGCTGTGTCACACAAGCCCGTTTCCTGGACTCATATAGCACCTTGCCTCCAAGCGCCAGACAAAGTAGCTGACTGGTGGCAAAATTGAGGTCCTCGTGTTGGTAGATGTCACAGTATCATACGAGCATGTAGGACTTCAGTATTGCCACCAATAGAGCCTACTTGGTGCACACCTTGGTGGAAAGATAGCCTGGTGTTGGCTAAAGTCAGGAAACGCGCTTGTGCGAACACCTTCTCAAGAGCATAGGTATCTCGGTGAAAAACAGGGTGGTGCATCTTCATTTGCAGCCAGCAAAGCAAGTTTAAAAGTTAAGAATTTTGTATTTTAAGGCTTTTCACTGATTTGGTCAGTTCTGTGTACCAAACAAGGAGTACAGAAGAGGAGAGCACAACCCCCTTCTTTATTGTTAATAACCGTTAGAGTTAATGAAAACAGAACCGGCACTGGGTACTGGTTACTCCGTGCTCAGTGCCTGGGTACCCTGGAAGTTGTTGTCACCTTTTGACAATGGTGATTGTTATGTTATTTGCCAGTGACACCCAGCTCCTCGCCCATGCCACGGCCTGCACTGCCTGCTGCTAATCTGCTCTACAATGGTGCCTCCTCCTACTCCAGCCCTTACTCCACCTTGGTGCGTACTCCAGGCTCGGCTGGCTCGAGGGTGCCACTCATGAAGTTCTTGCTCAGATCTTTGCGTAAAAAAGTAGCCTGGGGGAGTGTTGAGTCCTTTAAGTTGTGGACAAGTAGCCTGGGGGAGTGTTGAGTCCTTTAAGTTGTGGACAAGTAGCCTGAGGGAGTCCCGAGTCTAAAAGTTGTGGACATCTTCAGCATCAAGACAAGAGAGGACTCAGCCAAACGGATGTCTAGAATATCTTGTTTACAGGGAGCCACCAAGATGGGCTTTAGAACCTCGCTAACCAAACAGTGAATAACGAATAAATGCTACACTTTTTCTCTTTGCCTCTCCATATTAAAAAAAAAAAAGAATAAAAGATAACTCAGGAACTGCATAATTGGCACCTAAGGTCAAAGAGCTTCGTTTCTATTGTTAATTTGTCCTTTGTCTTTGAATCATCGTGTGGTTTAAGCATTGATTTGCAAATGACTGGGAATGCAGGCGCAATTTTTTTCTCTCAAGTAATTTTTGTTTTGATTTAGGCTTAAGCATAAAATTTTTTGGCTTTTGTGATGCTATAAAGTTTTCATTCAAGCAAACTTTTTCCATAGCTGTTTTTTGAGCCATTTAAAACCAAGTGCAGTATATGTTTTTTTAAACACAGTTTAGGTACATTTCATTATATCACTATATCCATTCATCTTGACATGCACAAAAGTCCCTTTGTTCTCATTATTTTATAATGAAAATATTGATGACTATATCATCTACATTTTAATAACTGGAAATAGTTTATAGTTTCAGAGAGCAACTACTAACTCAATAGTTTTAAGTAGAAGTTAGTCTTAATTTATTGATTAGCAGCAATACCTCTTAATAAGTCCTGATTAAAAATGAGTTCATACTTAATAACAATTGGAAATCCAAGAAAGAGCTTTCGTAAAATTAATGTTAATCTAACTTCTATAACAGTGTATTTAGAGGACTCTGTAATGCTAAATTAATTCCATTTTACTCTGTAGGGCCGTCCGGGAAGTCAGAATGATTCCAGACCATATAACCAATCCCTCACTGTGAACACCCAACAAGAACCTGTCCCGTAAGTATTGTTTGGTAGCTGAGTCTTCTGGTTTTCAGTAGACAACTGAAATAAGTGTGCAGTTTCACTGTCTTGTAGTATATTGACTCTTCTATTCATTGTGTGCAGTTCTGTTTACACTGATCAGCCTTAGTCTTCTGGTTTTCAGTAGACAAGAAATAACTGTGCAGTTTCACTGTCTTAAAGCATATTGATTCTGCTATTCATAGTGTCCAGTTCTGTTTACACTGATCAGCCTTAGTCATCTGATCTTCAGTAGACAACTGAAATAGTTTGAATAGTTTCAGTGTCTTATACAGCATATTAAGACTTCTGTTTGTTGTGTACAGTTCTGTTAACACTGATCAGCCTCAGCCTTCTGATGATGTTCAGTGGACAACCGAGATATTTTAGTAGTTTCAAAGATCATCTCATCCCTTACCATCATAATGACCTTCGCTACCCACAAACTGCAACTCTTTTAAAGCTGAAGAGTCTGTTAAAAAATAACCCCCCCACCCCCCCCCCCCCCCCCCCCTATAAGTCTTAAATTCCCAAGGACCTCGAGATAATGTCCAGATTCTGATGCACTATCTCAGGGGAGGTCAGTCCTTCTCCTTCGGGGAAACAGTGTAGAGGCTTGAGAATTAAAGAATAGGGAAAGGCCTTAAGAATAAGCCCTTTTAAAGTTAAGAAAAATACAAACTCAATTTAACTCCTAGATAAATTGCCTATAATAGACGGAAAACGTCATTAGTTTATTATTCTTTCAAAAAGTAAAAAAGGTTTGACAAACATTGTAGACATCATTCAGTTCCAAATATCTATCTTCTTTTAAAAAGTAAGAAAACTTCGCAGACTTTATTCAGAACTTGCTATTACCCCTTTCCAGATACCAAAAGACGTCACAAACTTCATCTAAGCTTTCATCTTACCCCATCCTATTACCCAAGACTTTCCACCCCACCCTCATCTAGACTTCCTCTTACCCTTCCAGATACAAAAGACTTCTCACTTTCCATTTTCTGACTTCACAAAAACTTCATCTAGACTTTCCTCTTTCTTTTCCTGAGTTAATAACCCAATTTATAATTTCTCAAATCTTACTTTTTGTTATTCTTAAATAGTTAGTTTTTTTAATTAATTTTTTAAAATTTTTGTATCCTTTATTTTATTAATTTTAAAAATATTTTACAATTTCTTTTTAATCCCTTCCTTGTTGTTGATGAAGAAAGTATGTTTTTTTCATTTTTATAATGTTGAATAATTTTAAGACTTTTTTATAATTTTTTCTTAAAATTGTAAATTTAGATAATTAAATGCCTTTATTTTAATTTACCTTTTTTAACCCCTTCCGCAGATAACCCAAAAGACGTTCATAAACTTCAATCTAAGACGTTCCCTCTTCGACCCCTTCCATATACCCAAGACTTCTCAAACCTTCATCTACCTAGATTCCTTTCCTTCTTAACCCCTTCCCAGATTAAAAAGACCCGTCATAAACCTTCAAATCTAAGCTTTCCTCTTACCCTTCAGATACCAAGACTTTCATAACTTCAATCTAGCTTTCCCTCGTATCCTTCTCAGATACCCAAAGACTTCACAAACTTCATCTAGACTTTCCTCTTACCCTTCCAGATACCAAAAGACGTCATAAACTTCATCTAGACTTTCCTCTTGCCCCTTTCCAGATACTGAAAGACATCAGACACTCACAAACCCTTATCTAAAACTTGCTCTTATCCCTTCAAGATACCGAAAGACTTCACAAACTTGCTGTTACCCCTTCCAGACACCGAAAGACTTGTGAAAGACTTTGTGAACCTTATCTAAACTTTCCTCCTACCCTTTCCAGATACCGAGCACTCTACAACTACAAGCCTCAGAACGATGATGAGCTGGAGCTTCTGGAATCAGACATCGTGCTCGTCATGGAGAAATGTGATGACGGCTGGTTCGTCGGTACCTCCCGGAGGACTGGACTCTTCGGGACCTTCCCTGGAAACTACGTGGAGAAAGTCTGAGAGAGAGAGAACACGATGGAAGAAGTCTGCTGGACTAATAATCCCCCCCAAAGGCCAAAGTCTCATTATATCCCTAATTTCGTAGCCACGAACCGCAAGAGTATACATCTGGGCGGATGATGAAGATTAATATATTTACTATATGTGGATGTTGACGACCAGACAACATAGTTATGGTACCTTTCCAGGAAAGTCTGAGAGAAAATACAACACATGGAAGTCCGGATTAAAAAAAAAACCCTCTTTAAAGGTCAAAGCTTTACCCTAATTTAATAGCCATGAAACATAATATATATAAATATAAATATATATATATATACATCTGGGCACTGATAGGTATTGATGCCCGGAGAAGGAATATGTCCCATTTTTTCCACGGTGTTTATATGTTCATAGACTCACTTTATAAATCATAAGAAACCTGAAGGTGAACGAGAGCTATATATAGAGAGAGATTAGTGTTTGTGTCTTCTGGAAATCTGGTGAAATGGGACGCAAGAGGTGAAAGCAGTGTGTTTTGTTTCGTCTGGGTTTCTTGAGAAAAATAATTATTAAATTTTTTTTTAAGTTCTTCATTATACAAACTCTGAAGGCCAGATATCTATACAAGCCACCTGTTTATAATAAAAGACACTCGAGTTACTAAAACAAATATTGGAATGAAGTTTCTTATATATTTACAGAACAGAAAAAAAATTTCAGAGGGATTAAATGGTCAAATTCTGTGCCAATAATTGAAAATTTTGTTATTTTTTGCAATTGGTTTTATTTTTAATCGTGAGTTTTGCCGCACCGACCATCTCAAAGCTTTTCATTGATAATCCTGGTTCATCAGTGTCTTTAAAAAATTCATGGTTTATCAATATATCTTTGGAAAGATCTTGATTTATCAGTTTTTTTAATCATGGTTTATCTGTTTCTGAAAAAATATATCTGGTTTCTCAATGTCTTTGAAAGAAAAAATCATGGTTTATGCAGTGTCTTTGAAGAAAAATCATGGTTGACCAGTGTCTTTGAAAAAAAAATCATTGTTTATCATTCTGGAAAATTCATTGTTTATCAGTGTCTTTGAAAGAAAATCATGATTTATCAGTCTTTGCAAAAAAAAAAAAATCATGGTTTACAGTCTGGAAAAAAAGTCATGGTTTGCCAGTGTCTTTGAAAAAAAATCATGGTTTACCAGTGTCTTTGAAAGAAAATCATGGTTTACCAGTGTCTGAAAATAAAATCATGGTTTACCAGTGTCTGTGCAAGTTGGGAAAAAATAGAAAAAAAAAAAAACACCGTTTCTGTTGCTGCTGAATTTTTTTCAACGAAGACGTCCAGATGTGATCACGCATTTTAAGGGGAGGGTCTGCTGGTGCTGAGAAAAAAAAAATAAAAGCAAATTGACCCTCTGTGCGTGCTCGCGCGCGTGTGTGTGTATGTATATCTCAAAATACTATATATATATATGCGAATCTTTTATATATATGATTGTGGAAAGATTATGGCTTTTTATCCTTCATCAGTCAACGAGGCCCATCTTTTTTGTCTAAGGAAAAAAAATATCGCCAAAAAAATATAAGTAAATAAACTGTTTGGTAGTGAACACATAATATGATGAGAAACGGTTCAGGTTTTTTTTTAATGCACGTGTCTAGTCACGCCCAAAGTGAATTTATTAAATGAAAAAAAAAACATTTGTTTTTTTTTTTATGTAGATGTCTTGTTACCCCCTCTGCCGGTGCTTTCTTCAGACGTAATAATCTTAGCAATCTTGACTAAAAAAGGTTTTTTTATATAAAGAGAGAGGGAGAGAGAGTCCACCCGACGAGGAGGAGGAGGAAGACGACCTCTGGTGGAAGACCTCCGATGGTGGGTGGCTCATCCCTCGAAAAAAGCATTGCACGATTTTTCCAAGGTTTTTTCGTCTAAACGTAATCCGTGCTTTTCTAATATTGCTCCTCCTGCCTTTTCCTGCCTTATCGTTGTTTTTTTCCGTTGATTTTTTTTTTAAGTCTTTGAGAGTCTTCTTCGTTTATTCACCTCATTTTATTAGGCATTATGTGAATACTGGAGTGAATATGGATATATATAGCTTTTATATAAATGCAGTAATGACTGAATGCCTTTCCTCTTAACCTATCGTAACGATGATCACTGTCCTTCTCAGCCGTTCATATTTATTCTCTGAGAAACAGATGTCACTAGAGTAGGTTTGTAAAGAAGAAGGAAAAAAATAAATAAATACGAATTCTGCCTGTTTCATCGTCTGTACAAGTTTTTTCCTGGAAAAAAGAACATCGTAACCAGAGAGTGCTGATGAATGGATTCACTTTGGTGCCCGAGGAACAGCAACTGTTTAAAACCAGTCGTCAACCAGTCGTCGTAATGTATTTCAGCATTCAATATTTCGTCTGTCGAATGTATTGTACAAACACTATTTTTTTCTCATTTTTTTTCTACTTTGTATGACCGACGATTTTTTTTATATATATATATTTTGCCGGACAATCCATGAAGAGAAGTTTTAAACATTTTCTGTTTTTGTGTCATTGAATGTGGGACATTTTGAACATTTTCTGTTGAAATGTATATTGAGTAGGGGGCACTTTAAACATTTTCTGTTTAAATGTCACTAAGTAGGGGACATTTTTAAACATTGTGTTTAAATGTCATTAAGTAGGCGACATTTTAAACATTTACTGTTTAAATGTTACTGAGTAGGGGGTCATTTTAAACATTGCCAGTTTAAATATCGCAGATTAAGGGATATTTAAAACATTTTCTGTTTAAATGTCACTGAATAAGGGACATTTGTAAACATTTTCTGTTTTAATGTCACTGGATAGGAGACATTTTTAAACATTTTCTGTTTAAATGTCATTGAATAAGGGACATTGTAAACATCGCCTGTTTAAATGTCACTGAATAGGTGACCTTTGAAACTTTTTCTGTTTAAATGCCACTAAGGGACATTTTTAGACATTGTTTAACTGTCACAGCAGAATGTGGGACCTGCCACTTCCCTTCTTTTCTGGTGGGAGACAGGCTGCCTGTTTCAGCAAAAAGTGGCCCCATTATATAAGAGGAAATATTCCCAGCCTTAGAGAGGATGAATTTTTATACGAGATAAATAGAAAAAGTAAACTGTAGTTTTGTGAGGTCCTATCTTTCTGTTTTCTTTGAGGAAATCAAGAAGACGACTTGAGGGTCTGAGAAGTTCCCCCTTATATGAGAAGGGCTCTCTGTGCTTCCTTTTTTATCATAAAAATAAAATCTTCCTCACCTTTCTTTTTTTTTTCACGATGACATCCATTATGTTATTTACAAAGATTAAGTGCTGTTAACGTTTAAGATTTCTTAGCTTAGCCAAATTTTTATTGAATATGTTTGCTTCTGTTTGTTATGAGTCGAGTTCTTGAGCAGCAATTGAGACTTGTGGGTGAGTTTTCAATGAGACAAGGAATAGTTTTCGTTTTATGGAATGAGAACACGAACCCTTACTTGGCAAGGAGCGAACCCCTATTCACAATTGCTGTTCAAGGCTTCCATTACTGATTAGTTTAGTTTAATTCAACAAGGCACCACCCCTACACTGAATATAGAAAGCTTTGCCTCAACAGATACGAAAGAAATGAAAAAATACCATTCTGAAGCTGTAAAAAATAAATATTTAAAAAAAATATCAAGTGCCTTTTCACGGTAGAAATTGTAATAACGGTTAGATCAGAGGAGTTTGCCAGTAGCTGTTCAACCTCACACACACACACACACACATCACACACACCATTCGTTACTGAACATTTTTTGCCCTTCATCCCCTCAAACAAAAAATACAAAAAAAAATAAGTTATGGGTTGTCAAATGTCACCAAACTGAATCTCAAAGGAAAATATTCTACAAGAGAAAAATAGAAAGGGGGTATTTGTGGGCATCTTCACTTCTGTATAATTCTCTCCTGTTGTTATGCACAATTTACTTTAGCTAATCATGTAGAGATATGAAAATAAAAAGGAAAGAATAAATTTGGTGTTTTTTTCTTGTTTACAATCCCAGTTCGAATCAATTTGGTGTTTTTTCTTGTTTACAATCCCAGCGCCTCAGCGGCGTGGTTGGTATAGTATTAGCGTCCTACCTCGGTGGTCGCGGGTTCGATTCTCGGCCATTCCATTGAGGAGTGAGAGATGTGTATTTCTGGTGATAAAAGTTCACTCTCGACGTGGTTCGGAAGTCACGTAAAGCCGTTGGTCCCGTTGCTGAATAACCACTGGTTCTATGCAACGTAAAAACACCATACAAACAATCCCAGTTCCTCCATTAGTCAAGGTAGCCATATGCTTAACTCCCTTATATATATATATATATATATAATTATATATATATATATATATCTATATATAGATATATATATATATATATATATATTCCATTTCAGCGCTGAATGACCTTACAGATCTCAGTGCTTAAATTCTATATTCAGTTCAGTTCAACTCCCTTATATTTGGTAAGGCAGATGGAAAAAGTAAAGTTAAAAGTATATTATTGTCTTTAATTGAAGAGAAAAACATAACTGCTACTGAGGAAATAAGGTAATTTCGAGAGTCTCATAAGTAGATGAGATAATAATGAAGAGACTGAGATGGTGTTTAGAGATGCCTTTGGCATCACCCAGGGCAGCATAGTGCACGATGACGTCACGTGGTCCCCTGTGGGCACCATAAGAGCTGCAAGCCTTAGCCCTACTTCTAAGATAACTGAGAAGGGAGTCTGGAGATTGTTGGAATACAAGGCACAAAAAAAAATTAAGTTTACAGTAGCCTTAAGTTTCACGATACTGAATCACTAAGGAGAAAAACTGGGTCATTCAGTCATACCTCTCATAAATGCAACCTTGGTAAGAATTCACATCTCAAGAAATTTACAAACCTTAGATTTGACAGAGAATTCTCGGCCTTCAGTACAAGACTCGGAAATAATAATATTGATACAATTATCAGTAATATTACTTAGAATAACCTTATCACCCGAGTAAACATCTAAATGCCAGGATGGTCTATGATGCCAGATAATTCTCAATAACCGATTGATTTATTAGTATCTTAAAATGCAAAACAGAATCTGAATGAAAAATATGCTTAGGATTCTTGTAATAATTATGAAATCATACCAATAAAACTTTAGTTCCTCTAAAAAGGGTCAACTATTAGGATATTTTGAGGAAAATATTCAAAACAAAGAATCAAAGGGTTTTGCATTTTGAAAACGGACGAAAAGAAGCGGAAAATTACCTGAAAAATAAGATCTTTATATTGAAATTCAAGTCAATACCCCATGTAGGCTTATTCAACATGAATAGGTCTCATCTGAATTAATAACAATATTTTTACATCACAAGAGACTCCCGTTTTCCTTATCATTTTCTTTAACGGGGTGGTAAAGAAAACGGTATGCAAGACTAAGAAAATACTAAACACTAGAGAGCAGCGCTTGGTTCCCAAGGACTCTGAAGAGAACTAAGTTGACGAACGTTTCATTCCATGGTTAAAGTATCCTTGTCTTTTAAAATAAACTCTGGGCAGCCTCCATTGTCCATATTCCTCTGGAGTCTGTAGTTTCATCTGTGCTGTGCCAGTAATATTATCTCTTCTGATTATACACGGTAAGTTACTTTTTTGTAAATTTTATTGAAACTGGTGTATTGTTCCTGTAGAGGATTTTTCACATATAAACCCGGCTTAGTTTTTAGGACCTGTGAATTTTGTTCATGAACATAATTTGTTCAATGGTTCCTAGAGTTCCTGATTAAGTTAATACTATATAATGTGAAAGATTAAAATTCCATAAGGCCCAGGCAGGATCCAGTTAATATTGTCTTTTTGCAGAGGCAATGACGAAAGTTAAAATACTCATAAATATTAATTACTAAGGTTAGTGCAGGAAAGGAAATTTGACTAAACCTTCACAGCAGGAAGTAATTTGTCAGTTGATGTTGGTTGCTTTAGCATTTGTGATTTAGGTGTTGATAATGGTTCGCTGAAATAAGGGTCGTGCATCGATAAAGGTATGCAAATTTACACTTCTGAAACCAATAAAGTTATTAAGAGGCTGGAGTGAGAAACGCCACTTGCGATAATTCATGGTGAAATTTCCATGTTATTGGTTCAGCGATTTTCAGTCTTAAGAACTGCAGATTGTCAACGTGACCTACCAATGAGTATATAGGTTAAAGCATTTATCTGAGCTTAGCATTTGGTAGACATCTAAGTAAAACTGTAAATATCCTAATAGCAGCCTTGAGAATTGGTTGTTCTTACAGAATGGATAGCCTTGAACAATTTAAGCCATGAATAAGTTTTAACTACGAAGCTAGTATCTTATATTTTAATAGCCTAAGAATTTTGAAAAATTTAAACCATTTTTTGAGTACGAGGCTAGTATCTTATATTTGAACTTTGAAAAATTTAAACCATGAATAAGTTTTGAGTACGAGGCTAGTATATTATATTTGAATAGCCTCAGAATCTTTAAAAATTTAAGTCATGAAGTAAGTTTTGAGTACGAGGCTAGTATCTTATATTTTGATAGCCTCAGAATTATGTATAAGACTAGTAAGTGTATTAAAAGAAAGCTATTTCTAGCCTAAAATGGTATAGGTTTAAAGTGTGTTAGTTTTATTTTTCAAATGTTCAACACTGGTAAGAATTCATACTGAAAGTTCAAGAGTTCACTTTTACTCGTAGGTTTATTTAAAAGCATGCTATCCCCAAAAGAGGATTCCCTGGTATTAATTGACCTATTTAGATTGGTGTAGGAAGAATTGCTGGATTTTGCAGGTTACGTTAAAATTGGTAGGCATGCCTGAAGGTTGGTTTTTTCTGAAATCTTGAGCTGTAAGTAAACTAAAGACTTATTTGTGGGGATGCTTGAATGACCGGTATTTCTATAGAAGCAATCCGCGGTGGCTTAGACTATGGCAATTGACTGATTCCTATGTTATTTTAGTTACTGTACAAGATTTAAAAGTAATATTCATTCGGCCGGCTGTAACTAAGCAGTAATTGACCTTTGAAAGTTACATAATAGCCGCACCAAACTCAAAGGTATATTAAAGTTTAGTTCCAACCAAACGAAAAAAATATTCCTTACAACGGTAGATCTAGTGTACCTATCCGCGGCGGCCCAGAGTATGGCAGTTGCGGTTTTTCTATGCAGTTTTACCTCCTGAACAAGAATTTGAAGTAATATTTATTCGGACGACTCTAATTTACCTTTGAACTCTATCCTACGGTAAAGGGGATTCCCATTGGGAACCGGGGTTTTGGGTGGGGAGAAACCACTTGGGGGGAGATTTTGCCGTGTTATTGTGGTATTTCCCACATTTATCACTTTTAAAAACACGAAATACAGGCGGAAATAAGAAATAACAAAACTAGCGATAGTGGAGCCGTTCCACATCCATATTTGTCTACTACCACTACTACCACAACAATGAATCCTACTACGCATGCGCTAATGCTACTGCGCATGCGCTAACTGTAAGGGAGCTTTTGGCCTAAACTCAGACTTCTTAGTGAGGAAAGAAATGGGGGTTTACGGGAGGGATATATGTATTTAGCCAAACACGTTACAGTATGACCCCTACATTGCTACCGGACTGAGTGAAGGATTGGGTGGTAACAGGGTTCCCAGATTTGGCAGTTTCTCACCAAATTTGGCTTTTTTTCCTAATTTGGTGGGTAAAAATTCACTTTGGCTGGTTAGTGGTATTTTGGCTGGTTTTCAAACACTTTCTATTTGAGCTAAACACTGATCCCACGTTTGAGGAATCTCTCCCCAGATTGGGAATTTTTGAAGGTTTTCAGGAAAATCTTGGGAATTTGAATAGGTTTTCAGTAAAAACTTGGTAACATTTAAGCAAAATATGTAGATGGAATTAAAATAAAAATCACACACACACCAGATGACCACAAAACAGGCTGCCGGATTCTCAGAGAACGAGCCTCATTTCAAAATTTCAATTCATTCTCGTTTTTTTTCCTGCATTCTTATATTAGTTTATATTATCTAACTAAAACTATGATGCCGCTATACAAGCATATATATGATAAAAAATATGCATTTATAAAGATAGATATAACGCACATATATTTGCCGGTTATTTGGGTTGGTTTGGATTTCCATTTGGCGGGATTTTGGCTGGTTTCATGGTAGACTTTGGCTGGTTGGTAGTGGTGTCATCTGGGAACCCTGGCTGGAACCATCGTTGAGTTACATAAAAGCATTTACCTAATTTGTTTATTAAACATGTTATGTGAATTCTAGTGTTTATTCCTTTTCATTTTTCCATAGTATTTGTATAATAACTGTTTTGAAATATCGGTAGATCTAGTGTACCTATCCGCGGCGGCCCAGAGTATGGCAGTTGCGGTTTTTCTATGCAGTTTTACCCCCTGAACAAGAATTCGGATGACTCTAATTTACCTTTGAACTCTATCCTACGGTAAAGGGGATTCCCATTGGGAACCGGGGTTTTGGGTGGGGACAAAACCCTAACTCTATCCTACGGTAAGGGGGACCCCCAGTGGGAACCGGGGTTTTGGGTGGGGAGAAACCACTTGGGGGGGTGATTTTGCCGTGTTATTGTGGTATTTCCCACATTTATCACTTTTAAAAACACGAAATACAGGCGGAAATAAGAGATAACAAAACTAGCGATAGTGGAGCCGTTCCACATCCATATTCGTCTACTACTACTACTACCACAACACTGAATCCTACTACGCATGCGCTAATGCTACTGCGCATGCGCTAACTGTAAGGGAGCTTTTGGCCTAAACTCAGACTGCTTAGTGAGGAAAGAAATGGGGGTTTACGGGAGGGATACATGTATTTAGCCAAACACGTTACAGTATGACCCCTACGTTGCTACCGGACTGAGTGTAGGATTGGGTGGTACAGGGTTCCCAGATTTGGCAGTTTCTCACCAAATTTGGCTTTTTTTCCTAATTTGGTGGGTAAAAATTCATTTTGGCTGGTTAGTGGTATTTTGGCTGGTTTTCAAATACTTTCTATTTGAGCTAAACACTGATCCCACGTTTGAGGAATCTCTCCCCAGATTGGGAATTTTTGAAGGTTTTCAGGAAAATCTTGGGAATTTGAATAGGTTTTCAGTAAAAACTTGGTAACATTTAAGCAAAATATGTAGATGGAATTAAAATAAAAATCACACACACACCAGACGACCACAAAACAGGCCGCCGGATTCTCAGAGAACGAGCCTCATTTCAAAAATTTTAATTCATTCTCGTTTTTTTTCCTGCATTCTTATATGTTTAGTATATCTAACTAAACTATGATGCCGCTATACAAGCATATATATGATAAAAAAATATGCATTTATAAAGATAAATATAACGCACATATATCTGCCGGTTATTTGGGTTGGTTTGGATTTCCATTTGGCGGGATTTTGGCTGGTTTCATGGTAGACTTTGGCTGGTTGGTAGTGGTGTCATCTGGGAACCCTGGCTGGTAACCATACGTTGAGTTACATAAAAGCATTTACCTAATTTGTTTATTAAAATGTTATGTGAATTCTAGTGTTTATTCCTTTTCATTTTTCCATAGTATTTGTATAATAACTGTTTTGAAATATCCCCACCTATCATTTCACCATATATAACTTGAAATATTATGTTATAATTGAGGACAGACACCTAAAAATGCCTACGTGTTGATATAGAACTCAGTTTTAGGACGTTTCGATACCTACCTACCTACCTGTTACGTGAAATTGCACATTGCGTTGCATATTACATACACACTCCCTATATCATTTATACACAAGTCAATCCCTCCCCTTTCCAGTATTCACGACTGGCTCTTTACGTTACACCATTTACAATGCATTTCTCACCGATACCAATATCTAGATTAAAGTTTGCCATTATTATTATAAAACCTACATTTAAATATATAACATTTAAGTATATAGTTTGCCATTATTTTATAAAAACCTACATTTAAATATATTCCATTATACACTTTTACAGACATTACAATTTACACCTCCCTTCCAGTTTCCTTACTATTATGCAGTTATGTATGGTTACTTTTTACATTTTACAACACTTCCACACCCATCAAAGTTAGGTTTATATGTCATTTTACCTACTGGGAGCCGAATCCCATCCCCTGGTTAGGCAACATACCCTTAGGTTTAGTTTGTTATATGTTGGTTTACCTACTAGTTTTACTTCCTTGAAGGGGGTTACCCGGTTAGGCTAGGTTGGTTAGTTCTTCAAGGGTGGATACCGGGGGGGGGGGGGGGGGGGGGGCGGTTGGTTAGGTTACATTCCCTACTTGGTTAGGTTTGGTTAGGTTACACTTCCTTACTAGGTTAGGTTAGGCCTTTAAGGGGGGGTACGGGGGGCGAAGCCCCCATGGTCAGGCAATATTCCCTACTAGGTTAGGTTAGGTTAGGTTGGTTAGGTTACATTCCTTACTAGGTTAGGTTAGGCCTTTAAGGGGGGGTACGGGGGGGCGAAGCCCCCCTGGTCAGGCAATATTCCCTACTAGGTTAGGTTAGGTTAGGTTAGGTTACATTCCTTACTAGGTTACGTTAGGCCTAGTATTTCCCTACTAGGTTAGGTTAGGTTACGTTCCTTACTAGGTTAGGTTAGGCCTTTAAGGGGGGGTATGGGGGGGCGAAGCCCCCATGGTCAGGCAATGTTCCCTACTAGGTTAGGTTAGGTTAGGTTGGTTAGGTTACATTCCTTACTAGGTTACGTTAGGCCTAGTATTTCCCTACTAGGTTAGGTTACGTTCCTTACTAGGTTAGGTTAGGCCTTTAAGGGGGGTACGAGGGGCGAAGCCCCCCTGGTCAGGCAATATTCCCTACTAGGTTAGGTTAGGTTAGGTTTACATTCCTTACTAGGTTAGGTTAGGCCTTTAAGGGGGGGTACAGGCAATATTCCCTACTAGGTTAGGTTAGGTTAGGTTAGGTTGGTTAGGTTACATTCCTTACTAGGTTACGTTAGGCCTAGTATTTCCCTACTAGGTTAGGTTAGGTTACGTTCCTTACTAGGTTAGGTTAGGCCTTTAAGGGGGGTACGGGGGGCGAAGCCCCCTGGTCAGGCAATATTCCCTGCTAGGTTATGTTAGGTTAGGTTACATTCCTTACTAGGTTAGGTTTAGGCCTTTAAGGGGGGTACGGGGGGGCAAAGCCCCCTGGTCATGCGAATATTCCCTACTAGGTTAGGTTACATTCCTTACTAAGTTAGGTTAGGCCTTTAAGGTGGGGGGGTCGGGGGGACGGCGAAGTTCCCCCCTGGTCAGGTCAAGCCCCCCGCCCAATGTTCCCTGTTAGGTTAGGTTAGGTTAGGGTTGGTTTAGGTTACATTCCTTACTTGGTAAGGTTAGGCCTAGTATTTCCTTACTAGGTTAGGTTAAGGTTACGTTCCTTACTAGGTTAGGTTTAGGCCTTTAAGGGGGGGTACGGGGGGGGGGCGAAGCCCCCCTGGTCAGGCAATGTTCCCTACTAGGTTAGGTTTAGGTTACATTCCTTACTAGGTTAGGTTAGGTTAGGTTACATTCCTTACTAGGTTAGGTTTAGGCTTTTAAGGGGGGGGTGGGGGGTACGGGGGCGAAGCCCCCTGGTCAGGCAATATTCCCCTACTAGGTTTAGGTTAGGTTAGGTTTGGTTAGGTTACATTCCTTCCTTACTAGGTTACGTTAGGCCTAGTATTTCCCTATTAGGTTAGGTTAGGTTACGTTCCTTACTAGTTAGGTTAGGGCCTTTAAGGGGGGGGTACGGGGGGGCGGAAGCCCCCTGGTCAGGCAATATTCCCTACTGGTTAGGTTTAGGTTAGGTTACATTCCTTTACTAGGTTAGGTTACGCCTTTAAGGGGGCGGGGGGTAACAGGGGGCGAAGCCCCCTGGTCAGGGCAATATTCCCTACTAGGTTAGGTTACATTCCTTACTAGGTTAGGTTTAGCCTTTAAGGGGGGGTACGGTCGCGAAGCCCCCTGGTCAGGCAATATTCCCTACTAGGTTAGGTTAGGTTAGGTTGTTAGGTTACATTCCTTACTTGGTTAGGTTAGGCCTACAGTATTTCCTGCTAGGTTAGGTTAGGTTACGTTCCTTACTAGGTTAGGTTAGGCCTTTGGTAAGGGGGGGTATCGCGGGGGGGGGGGCGAAGCCCCCCTCTGGTCATGGCAATGTTTCCCTACTAGGTTAGGTTAGGTTAGGTTACATTCCTTACTAGGTTAGGTTAGGCCTTTAAGGGGGGGTACGGGGGCGAAGCCCCCTGGTCAGGCAATATTCCCTACTAGGTTAGGTTAGGTTACATTCCTTACTAGGTTAGGTTAGGCCTTTAAGGGGGGGTACGGGGGGCAAATCCCCCTGGTCAGGCAACATTGCATACTAGGTTAGTTTCCCTACTAGGTAAGGTTACAGTCCCCTGCTAGGTTAGGTTATGTTAGGTTGGTTTGGTTCTTTAAGGGGGGTTACAGCAGGCCCAACCCCAACCACCCCTGGTCAGGCAACATCCCCTACAAGTTTAATTAGTTTTTTTATATGCTAACCTATGTTTAATTTGGTCTTTTGTATTTATTAAAACAACTATAGGCCCTATTACACATTTACCACCCAGGACTTAAATCCCACCCCTCCTCGGCCCGTTATATATGTATTTGTATTATTTCATATTTTGAACCCATCCCACATTTACATTTTAGTTCCTTACTACCCATTTACTTTTATTACCCTTAAGGGCCGGCCACACACGTGCAGTTTTAACTGACAGTTATAACTGTTCAGTTATAACTGACAGTCCAAAACTGCTCGTCGTGTGGGTATGTCAGTTGCTCATTTCGTCAGTTCAACAAAACTGTACAGTTAAACTGAGACAAATGCAATGTGTTCCATATTTTTAACTGAAAGGAGTAACTGAACTGAGCGTGTGTGGGGGGAATCGTAACTGTACAGTTCTCAATTTCTCATTTCTACAGGTGGTAACGGTGAGTGCAGTTTGTTGAGATAGCACGTAAACAAAGCGAAAGCAACTTTTGGTACAGTTCCAGTCATGTGCAAATAATTGAGAAAATCAATTGGTTCTTTACTTAATTCCTTTAATAATTTAACATCAGAACATTGATTTCGCCTCGCCTTCAGTAACCACTTTTTGCACCACTGTTTTACGCTTTTTAGTTTTATTTTTTTCTATTTGTTTGTAGCATTACAAAGAATACATCAAGAGCGCAAGATCGTACTTCTCGGAATCCATGGTAAAAACTGAGGGATTGAACTGTGTGTGTGTGTGTGCATTTCATTTTTAACTGACGTCAGTTTAAACTGTTTCAGTTATACTGCACAGTCATAACTGTCAGTTAAAACTGCACGTGTATGGCCGGCTTAACATTGCCAACTTATCTTGTTAAGTGCTTGTTCATTTACCTCAGCCCCACCCTGCCTCAACCAATAGCATCAAAGCATTTTTACTACTCCACCCCACCTCTCCTACCCTGTTTTCTACGGTCTGGACCTCCTGCCACCTCCTAACTGTAGAACTCCAACACTGTTGAATCTGCCGCCATGACATCCACTGCTGCATCTACTTCACGCTCACCCCAGCCCCTCACCAGGAACTCTTTGCCAACTTCCTGTAACAATTGTTACATGAGTTACAAAGATTTTTCTGCCTTTTACTCAGGTAATTTATGATCGACTAATCGGTTTTTTACCAGGACCATGGCCTCCTGAGAAAGCAGGTCTTTTGCCCCCATTCAGTCGACTCCAAGATACGGGAGGAGAATGTATAACTTCGTCGGGTACTTGGCTGTTGCTTATTTCAAGCTGCATTTTGAGGAACCCAAGACCCGCCTCCACGCATTCTTAAAGGCAGCTGCTGCTTTGTACCCTCCACCCCTTTAAGGTAAGGTCCAAACATTATTCTTAATTATTATGTTTTAGGAAAGTGAGTGTTAGGCTTTCGCCGAAAGTTGCGTCAAGGTATGTTACTATTCAGTGGGGTGCTGCTAAGACAACTCGTACCTTCCACCTTACTCCGCCCACCACCTGTGCGTTAACCCCCCCCCCCCCCCCCCCCCCCCCCCCCCCCCCCCTTTGTGAACTTTATATGGCTCCGTGGTGGTTGGGGAATTTAAACATGGCGGCTGTGTTTAAATTTCCTTCACCGTAACGAATACTTGGTACCTTCCTATAGGGACCGTTCTTCGGTGACTTAGACTATGGCAATTGACATTTTCTATGTTATTTTAGTTGCTTTACAAGGGTTGTAAGGAATATTTTTTTCGTTTGGTTGGAACTAAACTTTAATATACCTTTGAGTTTGGTTCGGCTATTATGTAACTTTCAAAGGTCAATTACTGCTTAGTTACAGCCGGCCGAATGGATATTACTTTTAAATCTTGTACAGTAACTAAAATAACATAGGAATCAGTCAATTGCCATAGTCTAAGCCACAGCGGATTGCTTCTGTAGAAATACCCTTACAACCCTTGTAAAGCAACTAAAATAACATAGAAAATGTCAATTGCCATAGTCTAAGTCACCGAAGAATGGTCCTATAGGAAGGTACCAAGTATTCGTTACAGTGAAGGAAATGTAAACACACCCGCCATGTTTAAATTCCCCAACCACCACGGAGCCATATGTTCACAAAGGGGGGGGGGGGGGTGGGGGGTAAGGTGGAAGGTACGAGTTCTCCCAGCAGCAACCCACTGAATAGTAACATACCTTGACGCAACTTTCGGCGAAAGCCTAACACTCACTTTCCTAAAACATAATAGTTAAGAATAATGTTTGGACCTTACCTTAAAGGGGTGGAGGTACAAAGCAGCAGCTGCCTTTAAGAATGCGTGGAGGCGGGTCTTGGGTTCCTCAAAATGCAGCTTGAAATAAGCAACAGCCAAGTACCCGAGGAAGTTATACATTCTTCTCCCGTATCTTGGAGTCGACTGCCGGAGTTCCCTCCACCTCCTCTCGATAGTATTAGTTATGGGCACCGGTTTCTGGGTCCACTCGATTGACTGTCAAGTGGACATAACCTTCATCTCGCAGGCAGTCATAAGCCCTCCAACAGTCAGAAATATAGTGGTACGGCACAATGTATTCTTTGATAACTGAAAGCAGAGTCCCACTCGTCCTGTCGGGTACGGGAACAACGAAAAACTCCCGGGTCTGCCTGCAGATACCACCGAATACCCATTGGCCTTCGATGAGGCGACCTACGTATTTTTCTTCTCCCAAACTTCGCCTCATCGATTTCAACAATTGTGCCGGGCCCACCTATTTGCTTCTTCTGTTGGAAGCACCAATTAACTATGACCTGAAATAAAAGTCAGTGTTAGGGGAGGTAATTAAGTAGGGTAAATTTCATAATAATAAAAGGCAGGTTGTGTATGAAAGAGAAGGAGGGGTGGGGAGAGCGGGGGAGAAGGAAGGGGTATGAATGGAAAATGGTGAGGGATAAGCAAAATACTTACTTCCCGGGAGAAGCTGGCCCAATCATTTATTGTTGAGTCCGACAGTCCAAGTTCTGTTCTCGCAACCTTGTTTAAGAAAAAAAAATCACTCACATACAGGTATGCGAAGAACAGAACTGTCTCAACATCAAGGTGGGACCCAGAGAACCAAGTGCCCTTAAACAATGAAAAGTAGTAAGAACAGCGTTTTTTCGCTTTCTTACTATGCGGTCGATAAGACCGGTCACACCTAAAGGGAAAAATACCAATTATAAAAATGAAAATATGGAGTAGGTCATAAATGGTATAGGTGTATATAATATTGCCATGAATCTAGGGCCGGTCATATCACGGTTACATGTAGAATCCAACAAACTATTCGTAAGGTATTTACCTAAAGCACTTTTTTTTGCAGATCTAGGCGGCACTCATTCCCACAATGGGGGCAAAAGACCTGCTTCCTCAGGAGGCGTGGTCCTGGCTGGCTAAAACAGACCAGCCGTTCATAATTACCTGAGTAATAGGCCAGAAAAATCTTTGTAACTGAATGGAGGCAAAAGACCTGCTTTCTCAGGAGGCCGTGGTCCTGGCAAAAAACCGATTAGTCGATCGTAATTACCTGAGTAAAAGGCAGGAAAAATCTTTGTAACTCGTGTAACAATTGTTACATGAAGTTGGCAAGAGTTCCTGGTGAGGGGCTGGGGCGAGCGTGAAAAGTAGATGCAGCAGTGGATGTCATGGCGGCAGATTCAACAGTGTTGGAGTTCTACAGTTAGGAGGTGGCAGGAGGCCAGACCGTAGAAAACAGGGTAGGAGAGGTGGGGTGGAGTAGTAAAAATGCTTTGATGCTATTGGTTGAGGCAGGGTGGGGCTGAGGTAAATGAACAAGCACTTAACAAGATAAGTTGGCAATTTTAAGGGTAATAAAAGTAAATGGGTAGTTAAGGAACTAAATGTAAATGTGGGATGGTTCAAAATATGAATTAATACAAATACATATATAATGGGCCCAGGAGGGGTGGAATTTAAGTCCTGTGTGGTAAATGTGTAATAGGGCCTATAGTTGTTTTAATAAATACAAAAGACCAAATTAAACATAGGTTAGCATATAGCAAAACTAATTAAACTGTAGGGGATGTTGCCTGACCAGGGGTGGGGTTGGACCTGCTGTAACCCCCCTTAAAGAACCAAACCAACCTAACATAACCTAACCTAGCAGGGGATGTAACCTTACCTAGTAGGGAACTTAACCTAGTAGGCAATGTTGCCTGACCAGGGGGGCCTTGCCCCCTGTACCCCCCTTAAAAGGCCCTTAACCTACCTGTAAGGGAATTGTAACCTAACCTAACCTAACCTAGTAAGGAATAATTGCCTGAACCAGGGGCTTTCCCCCCGGCCCCGTAACCTTAAGGCCTAACCTAACCTAAGTAAGGGAATGTAACCTAACCTAACCTAACCCTAAGTGGTGAACCTTGCCTGACCAGGGGGGCTCCCCCCCCCCGGCCCCCCCGGTTAACCTATACCCCCCCTTAAAGCTAAAACCTAACCTTAGGGTAGGATGTACTCCAACCTTAACCTAACCTAAGTAAGGGAAACATGACCCCCCAAAGGGGGCTTCCGCCCCCCGGGTTACCCCCCCTTAAAGGCCTTAACCTAACCCCCCCCCCTTTAAGGTAAGGAATGTACCTAACCTAACCTACCTTAAGTAGGGAACATTGCCTGACCAGGTGGGCTTCTCCCCCCCGTACCCCACCTTAAAGGCCTAACCTAACCTAGTAAGGGAACGTAACCTAACCTAACCTAGTAGGGAAATACTAGGCATAACCTAACCTAACCTAGTAGGGAAATACTAGGCATAACCTAACTAGTAAGGAATGTAACCTAACCAACATAACCTAACCTAAACTAGTAGGGAATATTGCCTGACCAGGGGGGCTTCGCCCCCCCCCCGTACCCCCCCTTAAAGGGCTAACCTAACCTAGTAAGGAATGTAACCTAACACCTAACCTAACCTAACCTAGTAGGGAACATTGCCTGACCAGGGGGGCTTCACCCCCCCACACCCCCCTTAAAGGCCTAACCTAACCTAGTAAGGAACGTAATCTAACCTAACCTAGTAGGGAATTACTAGGCCTAACGTAACCTAGTAAGGAATGTAACCTAACAAACCTAACCTAACTAACCTAGTAGGGAATATTGCCTGACCAGGGGGCTTCGCCCCCCCCGTACCCCCCTAAAGGCCTAACCTAACCTAGTAAGGAATGTAACCTAACCAACCTAACCTAAACCTAACCTAGTAGGGAACATTGCCTGACCAGGGGGGCTTCGCCCACCCGTTACCCCCTTTAAGGCCTAACCTAACCTAGTAAGGAACGTAACCTAACCTAACCTAGTAGGGAAATACAGGCCTAACGTAACCTAGTAAGGAATGTAACCTAACCAACCTAACCTAACCTAGTAGGGAACATTGCCTGACCAGGGGGCTTCGCCCCACCGTACCCCCACCCCCCCTTAAAGACCTAACCTAACCTAGTAAGGAACGTAACCTAACCTAACCTAGTAGGGAAATACTAGGCCTAACGTAACCTAGTAAGGAATGTAACCTAACCTAACCTAACCTAGTAGGGAATATTGCCTGACCAGGGGGGCTCGCCCCCGTACCCCCCCTTCCCCCCCTTAAAGCCTAACCTAACCTAGTAAGGATGTAACCTAACCAACCTAACCTAACCTAAACCTAACCTAGTAGGGAATATTGCCTGACCATGCTTCGCCCCCCGTACCCCCCCTTAAAGGCCTAACCTAACCTAGTAAGGGAATGTAACATAACCAAACCTAAACTAGTAGGTAACCAAGTAGGGAAGTAACCTAACCAACCAACCAACTCAACCCCCCCCCCCCGGTATCCACCCTTGAAGAACTAACCAACCTAGCCTAACCGGTTAACCCCCTTCAAGGAAGTAAAACTAGTAGGTAAACCAACATATAACAAACTAAACCTAAGGGTATGTTGCCTAACCGGGGGAGGGGATTCCCCGGCCCCCAGTAGGTAAAATGACATAAAAACCTAACTTTGATGGGTGTGGAAGTGTTGTAAAATGTTAAAAGTAACCATACATAACTGCATAATAGTAAGGAAACTGGAAGGGAGGTGTAAATTGTAATGTCTGTAAAAGTGTATAATGGAATATATTTAAATGTAGGGTATAATAATGACAAACTATATATTTAAATGTTATATATTTAAATGAGGTTATATATAATAATGGCAAACTTTAATATAGGTATTGGTATCGGTGAGAAATGCATTGTAAATGGTGTAACGTAAAGAGCCAGTCGTGAATACTGGAAAGGGGAGGGATTGACTTGTGTATAAATGATATAGGTAGTGTGTATGTAATATCGCCAAAGCAATGTGCAATTTCACGTAACCGGTAGGTAGGTAGGTATCGAAACAACGTCCCTAAAACTGAGTTCTATATCAAACACGTAGGCATTTTTTAGGTGTCTGTCCTCAATTATAACATAATATTTCAAGTTATATATGGTGAAATGATTAGGTGGGATATTTCAAAACAGTTATTATACAAATACTATGGAAAAAGGAAAAGGAATAAACACTAGAATTCACATAACATGTTTAATAAACAAATTAGGTAAATGCTTTTATGTAACTCAACGTATGGTTACAGCCAGGGTTCCCCAGATGACACCACTACCAACCAGCCAAAGTCTACCATGAAACCAGCCAAAAATCCCGCCAAACAAATGGAAATCCAAACCAACCCAAATAACCGGCAAATATATGTGCGTTATATTTATCTTTATAAATGCATATTTATCATATATATGCTTGTATAGTGGCATCATAGTTTTAGTTAGATAATATAAACTATATAAGAATACAGGAAAAAAAACGAGAATGAATTGAAATTTTGAAATGAGGCCCGTTCTCTGAGAATCCGGCGGCCTGTTTGTGGTCGTCTGGTGTGGTGTTGATTTTTGAATTTTTCTTTTAATTTCCATCTACATATTTTGTTGCTTAAATTGTTACCAATAGGTTTATTTTACTGAAAAAACCTATTCAAATTCCCAAGATTTTCCTGAAAACCTTCAAAAATTCCCAATCTGGGGAGAGATTCCTCAAACGTGGGATCAGTGTTTAGCTCAAATAGAAAGTGTTGAAAACCAGCCAAAATACCACTAACCAGCCAAAGTGAATTTGGCCCAAATTAGGAAAAAAAGCCAAATTTGGTGAGAAACTGCCAAATCTGGGAACCCTGTTACCACCCAATCCTTCACTCAGTCCGGTAGCAATGTAGGGGTCATACTGTAACGTTGTTAGGCTAAATACATGTATCCCTCCCGTAAACCCCCATTTCTTTCCTCACTAAGAAGTCTGAGTTTAGGCCAAAAGCTCCCTTACAGTTAGCGCATGCGCAGTAGCATTAGCGCATGCCGTAGTAGGATTCAGTGTTGTGGTAGTAGTAGTAGTAGACGAATATGGATGTGGAACGGCTCCACTATCGCTAGTTTTGTTATCTCTTACTTCCGCCGCCTGTATTTCGTGTTTTTAAAGTGATAAATGTGGGAAATACCACAATAACACGGCAAAAATCTCCCCCCAAGTGGTTTCTCCCCACCCAAAAACCCCCAAAACCCCGGTTCCTACTGGGGGTCCCCCCACACCTTACCGTAGGATAGAGTTGGGGTTTTGTCCCCACCCAAAACCCCGGTTCCCAATGGGAATCCCCTTTACCGTAGGATAGAGTTCAAAGGTAAATTAGAGTCGTCCGAATAAATATTACTTCAAATTCTTGTTCAGGAGGAAAAACTGCATAGAAAAACCGCAACTGCCATACTCTGGGCCGCTGCGGATAGGTACACTAATTCTACCGAATGACCCGTTGTATTGCAGTATCGTTCAAGTAATGTGAATTTTGATTAAAAGGGTTTTCTTTTTAAGGGCGGTGGGCAGTTTTAACCTCTGTATACGTTCAGTTTTAAGAAATAACAGCTTGAAGATGAGACCAAAACTTGCTTGGGAAGTTTCAAATCATTTAAACAAATTATCCCTTATTATATTTAGTACTACTGAAGACCAATTCTAGTAAAATTTTTAGCTTTGTTTTGAAACTCCTAATTAGGTAATATAGCTTTGACAGTGTAGGTGTATTGAGTTATCTTTATAAGCAGCTTAATTTGTGGTACTTAAAACTCTAGCCAAATAGTCATTGATTTTATAAGGAATCTTAAATTCATGGTTTTGTTGGATTTTGTCGGGGGTGCTAAAAGCTGTTTAACTGAACGCTTTTTAATAATTTTAAATTAGATTCTGATGCACTTTGTTTTCCAGGTACTGGCTGGTTATTTCCCGTCGGCAGTTTTCTGAAATCTGCAGGCTTAAATTACTTCGGTGAAGATTACTGGAACCTCAGATTTGCAAATGGACCAATTAAAGGTGAATGCCTTTAATTCAGCAGAAGTGGATATTGTAGTTAAATAGGTGTAAATTTCCGTAACCTGGAATAAGTTGGTCTGTATTTATTGAATAAAGTATTAACTGGTACACGTATTCTTGATTTCCTTTTCTACTAACCTTCATAGGGTGAGGTTTTGATGTAAATTTGGTTTGATGTAACTGTAGCAATTTCACAATCAAAACTAATATCCCATTACACTGCAGTGCTGAAGTATGTATTAACTAAGATCAAAGAAAAAAAGTATGCCACTTGAAAGCTAATGTAAATTCCAGCTAACTTAAGGTAGTACTTATGTATTAGAGGTTGCTGGAATTACTGATTTTATGCACTTGGTGACTTTACAGAAAAGCCCTAGATTAAAAAAGTCAATGATTTGGCCTAAGGGAGTAGTCTAGGGAATCTGTATCACAAAAACATCTAGGGAATCTATCACAAAACCATAAAATAAAAGTTAAAATTAGTAGTAAAGTCAGTCATGTTAGAAAAATGTTCCGCAGAACATTATTTTCCCGGAACCTTGTGAAATGGGAATTAATTTTTCTACTTTATTAATCTTAGTAATTTAGAATATCCCACAGAGTTTTAGGAAGTAAATATTTCTGACCTTTTTGGTACATTGAATACAAATGCATGGAGACTAATGGTAATCCTATAGGGATTAAAACACTTGTGGTCTGGGATAACTTAAGCTACCTAGTATCATCTAAGCTTTCCTTGATCCTTTGTCGGTAGTAGTTAAAACTTATTAGCATGAATACCAATGAGGAGTTTGATAACTAAAGCCGTATAACGTTGTTGTTGCCGTGATTTTGTCAAAACTGCAAAGTTTTCTATTAGGCAAAGGCTTGGCTGATGACTTAATATCTTGAGTAAAAAAAATTCAGGTATATATAAATGGTTCTCTTAATATTAATCGAAATATTCCAAAGTATAGCTATAATTATATACAGTTATCTCCCTGGTGTTGTACCAAAATATGGATATATAAAGGCCTTAAATTTTCTAGATAAATTTTGCTTCGCAATGCACTTGAATACCTACTGAACAGAGAAAGTGACACTTAAGAGAACACTTGTGAATTGCTATTATGGGACCTGTTTTTAGGAGGTACACATTTTTAAGATTATTTAATGAACATTTTAATATGAAAGTTTTAAGTGATTGATGGCATTTTGAAAAACTTTGTTTTGTTGTTGTGTATTGTTTTGTAGAAAGTTAACCAGGCCTTACAAAGTGGAGGGTAAACAGGCCTTCTCAAACAAGTAGCTTCGTACCCGTGACCCACATCTTTAAACTCGAAATGCCTTTAGCCCAGCAGTCTGGTATGGGAAATTTGCCTAGAATAGGGAATTGTATTACAAATTCGAACTTCGTACGAACATATGTCCTATGTCATTTCGTTGGCTGTGGTACCTGGTTGACAAGTAACATTGTCTAATCACATTCCTTTGAAATTATAGTTAATCGTACATTACCATCAAAGACTGGATGACAATGATGAAATGAACATCTGCAATGATTTTGGAACTCAAGTTAGTATATTATAAATTTTATGAAGTGCTTCAGCTTACTTAGTTACTTTCTCTTAATTTCCAGGTTATAAAGGTCTCAAATCCCAAGAAAAAATGGGAATGGCTGAACCACTTTTACAGTACATCCATGGATCTCGACTGCATTCCTACGTGCCAAGTGAGCTCAATATCTGCACTCCTTATATACAATGGTTTCAGCTGTTGCTCTTAACTAGAGCAGGCAATGATTTCTCCTTAAATGGTTAGCACAGGCAGTGATTTAATCTGATAAATTAGTTAGGCCAGTGATTCGCCTACTAATATTAGTGCAGTGAAGAATTCAAACTTACAACAGCTGAGGGTTTGAACCACTATGATCCCATATGAGGTGATTTAAAGTGCTACACTTTTTACGTTCAGGAGCGTAACAATTAATCTTAGTGCATTAAGTGATTTCAACATCAATGCATCACATCCACTGGAATTTCACTGTTAATTTGATGTTACAACAAAGATTAATTTTGATAGTGCTGATCACATTAAGTAATTTCAATGCTAAGTTTTCACACAGTGATCTAACTTTCTGTAATGTTGAGGAATTCTATAATCTGCTCTTCGTTCATGTGGAGACTGTAATTATTACTCATCTGCTTCAATCTGCCCATGTGATGTTTTCATCTAGGATTCTGATCGTCCCGTTACTCATCAAAGCTAGTAAAATCTGCAGCCCACCTTTATTTGCACATTAAACGGTTCGAAATTTTTTTCTCAGCCAGTTAAGGAATGCCACCTGCTGCTATTGTCCTGTCACAGGATTTACAACATTTACAACGTAAAGTGATTGAAATAGGAAATTTCAGCTGCTATGTTCATCAAGTCAAGTAATTGGAAGATGATGCTTTTTACATTGTCAGTGACTTTAGATGCTGCAGATTTTAGCTGCTATTATGCATACACTCAAGTGATTTCAAAGGTTATTCTTTGCAAGTCAAGTTATCTCAGCTGCTATTAAGTACTGTACATTCAACAGTTACTTGTCTAAAAGTGTCTACACGTCCAGTGTTTTCAACTGTTACTGTCATGGAGTTGATAGATACGAATGTCCAGTTTTAAGCAAGAGTACAGTATGGAATTTAATTCCTCTGGTTGTACAGTGAAACAAGCTAATCCTCCTCCTACATCCAGCGATTCAAGCAGGTAGACTTTGTTCATTTGGTAATTCAAGCAGGTCATTTTAGTTCCCAGCACGTATTCTCTGCTTATTCAGTATTCAAACATCGGCTCTTTACGTCAAGTGATCAATCCTGATACTTTACATATATTCAGTTATTCCAGTTGAAATAATGTCCACAACGATTGATTCAGGCTGATAATCATGACATTTCCAGCAATTCAATTTGAAAACCCCTTTATATCATCTAGTTGTTCGTGTCGATTTTCCTTGGATGTACAGTGATTGAAGCAGATCATTTCTTTTGCCCAGTGAGTCAACACGAACAGACAAAGTGAACAAGCTGATGTTCTTCAAACATACGTTTTCACATCCAAGCTGTCGCTATTGACATCCTGTGATTCAAGCCGATGCTCTGCACAGTGCAATCGGTATTCGAAACTGCGATAGGCTTTGTATAGTCAGTGATTAAAATCTATATTCATTCTACATCCAGTCATTCAAGCTATTGCTCTGCTTTACTTCGGAATCCAGTAATGCAACCAGATACTCTTGTGTGGCTACAGTGATTTAAGGTGATACTTTCAGTGCTGTGCATCAAGCAGTACAAAATAATACGATGACAATTCCAGCTTCATACGTCCAGCGTTTCAAGTTGATAATACCCTGTGCAATGCAAGTAATTTAAGATTCAAACTGATAACCTTGACGTGCAGTGAATCACGCTCATGTTCTTTCCATGTCCAGTGAATCAAGCTGATGATTTTTTGCAATTCCAGCTGTTTATATTCTTTATCATGTGATTTAAGCTTATGAACTTAGGATAATAAGGTTCAACTTCATTGATTCAAGCTTGCATTGTTTGTACGTTCAGTAATTCAAGCTGATTCTTAACCCTTAGTAATTCAAGCTGACTCTTAACCCTTAGTAATTCAAGCTGACTCTTAACCCTTAGTAATTCAAGCTGACTCTTTCAAGGATGTAAGTTTTTTTCTTTCAAGGATGTAAGTTTTTTCTGTTAAGGATAGTTTTTCTTTCAAGGATAAAGATTTTTCTTTCATAGATGAAAGTTTTACTATATTTCTAGGATGAAATTTGTTTGCATGTATGAAACGCTTTGTTCTCTCTCTCTCTCTCTCTCTCTCTCTCTCTCTATGTCTGAAGAATTATTTACAATCTTAAGATTCGGTTAATTCTTTTTTAGGTAATATTTAGAAAAGTATGATGGTTTAGAAGCTAATATATTGTGATGGGTAATATTCAGAATAGTATGATGCTTTAGTAGGTAATATATTGTGATATATAATATTTAAAACGGTACTTTTTATCTTAAAAAGTACTATCTTGTAAGTTCATATTATTTCGTGACTAAGATCACTATCTTAAAGCATTGATGTCTCATAATTTTGGGAGCAATCATTTAAAAGTTATTTTTTTTTTTTTAGATAATAATACATAATACACAATTTTGTATCGTATCGTGTTCTATAGTGTCTTTGTAAAGGTATATGGAAGAAAGAAATACCTCATAATTTAAGTCATACCTCGATATTCTCAAAATTTCTTCTTCTGAAACTCGTAATATCGGAGTTAAAGTAATATCAACGACTTTTGGCAAAACAAAATAGTAAATGCGAAGGTAGTTCATTTTACTTTCTGTAGAAGTGAACAGGTAGCGAAGGCAACCGAACTTTTAACACAGTCTATAAATGTTCATTAAACGTTCAAAGCGTTTTCAGCAGCGACCCGAGATTGAGAAAAATGTTCAAAATGCTAAGTAGACCTAATAGCTTATGTTTCTAACATTTCATATTATTACACAACAAACAAATGATGAATCACTGATAATCATTTTGCAAACTCACAATTTCATTTACTGTAAACTCGAAACTAAAAAAGAAAAAAATAAAAGTTCGATATTCCAGTTTTCTGTAAACTTTCAAGTCCTAAATAGCCGTTCGATATTCCAGTTTTCTGTGAAGTTCCAAGTCATAAATAGCTCTTCGATTTTCCAGTTTTCTGTAAAGTTTCAAGTCCTGAATAGCTTTTCGATATTCCCGTTTTCCTGTGTGAAGCTTTCCAATCCTAAAATAGCTGTTCGATTTTCCAGTTTTCTGTAAAGTTTCAAGTCCTGAATAGCTTTTCGATATTCCAGTTTTCTGTGAAGTTTCCAATCCTAAATAGCTGTTCGATATTCCAGTTTTCTGTGAAGTTTCCAGTCCTGAATAGCTGTTCGATATTCAAGTTTCCTGTAAAGTTTCAAGTTCTAATAGCTGTTCGATATTCCAGTTTTCTTTAAAAGTTTCAAGTTCTAAATAGCTGTTCGATATTCCAGTTTTCTGTAAAATTTTAAGTTCTGAATAGCTGTTCGATATTCCAGTTTTCTGTAAAGCTTCAAGCCCTAAATAGCCGTTCAATACTCCAGTTTTCTGTAAAGTTTGAAGCCCTAAATAGCCTTTCGATACTCCAGTTTTCTGTAAAGTTTGAAGCCCTAAATAGCCGTTCGATACTCCAGTTTTCTGTAAAGTTTCAAGCCCTAAATAGCTGTTCAATATTCCAGTTTTCTGTAGAGTTTTAAGTCCTATTTTTAAACTAACCAACGTCCCTAGCTATTGCAATAACTAACCATACAATTGTACATTTTGTTTCCTAAGATCAAAAAAGCAATGAAGTGGTAATTAGTTTTGTCTGGTTTTGTCTAATGCAAGAGTTAAAATTCAGATTTTAATTTATTGGTTTTATACCGAATTTCATGACAGATGGAGGACTTGTCATATTTTCAAAGCGGTTAAAAGGTACACTTATTAATTTTGTAAAAATCTTGCCATGAAAATAATGCATCTTTACTTAACATTATGTATAAACTAATTTCAAGTTAATACTGTAAGTACTGACGAGTATATCTTATCAAAAGCATTATCATCATGGCATCTCTGCATATTTCAAGACACTGTTGGCGTCTGAAGATTTCAACTTAAAATTCTTGGGAGGGCAGTTTGGTATTGTTGACAATTCTATGGTAGAATTTTTTTTTAGTAAGTATACTCAAATTCATGGCGTTATTTTAAAGGTAATTTGGCATCATTCGTTAGTGTATTTTAGGTAAATGAATAAGTCATCAGTACTCTCTACCTATCACTTCGAGGATTACTTGGATTTTTAAAAATTATGGGTGAATGGATCTACATGTAACCTCAAATTCAAAGCATTACTTCTAATGGAATTTGGGGCTATTAACAATTTTATTTAAATCAGTAGGTCAATACTCAAGTTGTACGTAATATTTCGAGGTTAATTTGGATTTAAGATTTAGGTATATGAATCTATAGGTAAACCCAAATTCAACATGTTACTTTAATTAAAGGAAATTTAGATATTATTAATAACGGTATCTTAGTGATGTGAATCGGTCAACTCGAAAATGCACTTTTCAGGAGAGTTTGACAGATATTTCAGCTATTTGACTGAATCAACACGCACAGTTAAGAAGTATTTAATCGTCTTAATGTCACAGTGATTGTAAAACTTTCTGGATAGATTCAAATCATCTCGAGAACTAATCAATAATATTTTAAACTGAGCACAAAATACTTTCCAGATCTTGATTAGGGAAGTGAAATTACTTAATTAGCGGACTTACAAGCTATTTGAGTTGCTATTTAATTAACTACCATTTTTAATCGGTTTTTCGAGACAACTCACGCGTATACCTTTCCTTGTAGGGTTCTGACGAAGGAGTTGATTTTCCACGAAAGAGGTCCATTGGAGTAAGGTTGGGTTAAAGAAGTTGAGCAGGAAAGTGGAAAAGACTAAATAGATGGAGAGTCAAGGGAAGAGATTTGATCATCAGGGATGTTTGTTACGAGTATTCTTGCCCTAGGAATAGCTGTCAGAAATGAAATCTTCACTGAAGAGTTCTGTCTCAGCTTAGGAACTAAATAAATTCAGAAACTGTCCATAGTTACATTTTAACGAGATACGTCTTGGATGCTTAAGACTTTGTTGTTTGAGTAATCCCCGTTTATAATTTCCGAGTTACAGGTTTTTCTCTGATTTTAGAATTTGCAGTGCAATAGTGTCTTGAAATATGGCGATTATATAGGCTAAGGTATTAATTTTTTTAACATATCTCATACAGTTCCCATTGAAGTTCAGTCATTCGATCAGATAAAAATTTAGTTAACTATAAATGTTGTGAATTTAACTTTAAAATCTGGACAATGGGAAAATTATTGTAATACCAAATTTTGTAATAATTTTATATAATGTACGAGGACTTCTGTATTTCAGTTTTCTGCTCTGTTCTTCATTTAGCCAGAGAAGGTAATGAGTGCCTTTATAATGCCTTAGAACACGTAAGCAAAGCTATTGAGCTGTTTGAATAGTTTAGTGGTTCCAAAAACTCAAGAAATTATGACACATTGCAATCTAGGTCTATTAAACTGAATTTGGAAACACTCGGTTATACAAACTTATCCCCACTGAAGTGCCAATATTTTATGCTGTATCATTAGCCATAAAAACCGGATATTTTTTAAATTCATATAGATAATTTAAAGACTGTTCTTCCTACTTCCATTCTGACTAGACTGTCCTCTTCTTCTCTTTAGGAACTTAAAAATCCCAAACGCAGTAGATTGTTGTTCATTATCAAAGGACATAAGTTGACGTACAGAAGTCCTCATAAATGTTTGTGTGTATAATATGTAGATAGGAAAAATGGAAATTATTTTTAATAAAAAGACCCCTGGAGGTCAGCTTGCAGTGGCCCGAAGGGGGGATTGTCCCCAGCGGGAGGTATATGTAACCAATCGGTTACCAGCATTGATACCGTCTCTCAAATTGCAGAAGTTTTCTAAGCGGACAGCTGATTTGCCGAGATAGGTAAAGCCATATATATATTTCGCTTGTAGTTGTAGTTCCCAGATGCATGTTTTCTATGTCACTATTGAGGAATGTTTTAGACCCTCCCAAAATGTCCAAAGAAAATTGGTATATGCAAAGTCTCTGTGGAGGGCGTGGTAAGGGAACCAATAAGAAGAGCCATAGCTTACGTTCGCTTTTATGGCTGTGATTTCGTACTTGAGCAATTGCCTGTTTAAGGTGTAGTGTCTGATAAAAACATGACGTGAAACGTCCGTAGACTTATTCCACCCAAATTTCGTCCTGAAAACACATAATGGTCCCGCCCGAAAAATTCTAAGGCCATTCTCTATGGAGAACTTATAAATAACTGAGGTTAGTAAACAAGCATTCTAACGTTCTGCCTTATATATACTTCACTTGTGGTTTCCCAGATGTACGTTTCTATATCACGATTGTGGAATGTTTTAGAATTTTATACTTCCAAATCCTTATTTCATTTTTCTTTGAATAACTTGTTGGCATATTTATGATTTAAAGATATTTTAACATTGTGTTTTCGGTTTCCATTGAAATTTCAAGCTAGATTTTCTCCAACATCTTGTAAATAATTAAGTAAAAGAGACGTCATTGTAGTGCATATATTTTCGAATGTATAAACCATTTTACTGTTGGCTTTGTAGCTGACAATTCTTTTCTCAGAGCTGTGTATAAATTTGCTTGAAATTCTGTAGATAGGGTTATTTGAACTGTCTTCAGAGATATTTATATCTGAAATTCACTTTTTATTTTGGATAACTGTCTGAAATCACTTTGTATATTTAGATGGGAAAATACTCAATATGATTGACTTAAAATCCTTTATTATTTTCTAAGAAAAATCTCGGTGCGGGGGAAATTTTTATTCTGAATTGTCACTTTTTATAAGATTATGATTAGATTCCCTAGTTTAAAAAAACTGGCTAAATCAATGTGAATTTGATGATGTAATGGAATAATTCTGAATTGTAGAACATCATTTACCAAGAGTAGAGATTTTATTTTCTTGGGCACAATTTTTCATTTTTGTATATGTTCAATTTGACTGACTGTCACTTTTTTTTAAAGAGAATTACATGAAAAAGTTTCACAAGATTATTTACGAGTGTTCAGCATCATTTATATCCTGGCAGATATCTTAAAAGCTATGTAGTTTTAAAACAATTATAAACTTAAAAGTTGTCTTAAAAGAAGTAAAGTTTTAATTACATTTCGGACGCATTCTGCCCTTTCGAAAGGTGGTACCAGCTTGGGGCTCAAACACCTTCTCGTCTTAGGCTTGACATTTCATTCGTTTAATTGAAATAAAGAAAGGATAAATGCCACGATGGCCATTTATAAAAGTCTGGGTGAAAAACCTTGCAAAATTCATCACATCGTCAGTGATTAGACAAAACCAGAGGGTGTTTTAATCTCTGAGAATTTTGTTGAAAGTCTTGGGTCTAAGATTGGCATGTTTAGTAATATGTTTTCGATATGCTAGAAAAGTAACTGTAGCTATAGTTACCAAATACTTAAAAGATCTTTTGGGATTTTGAGGGTTTCTGAGGTGATTTCCAAGACCAATGATTACAAAAGATTGATATTTCCCCAAAGGCTTTCCCTGTCATTTAATGATTTTTTTTTTCCCAAAACCTTCTTGGCAGGACTTTGTGTGTTACAATGTCGACTGAATTTACATTTTGATGTACCTGATCTTTGGCAACTTGATTCAAGGTACTGGTCATGATGTTGGTTAGAAATTTAAATGGATTTTATACTGATTTGCAATTAACTATATAGAGCGCTGTAATGTCTTTGCAAGAAGCCTACTAACGATATGTTAAGGAGTAGAAATGTCATTTCTTTTATGGTGGTATGTGAATTAATCAAGTCCTTGTTCTCCTTGTTCGTGATGTCTTGAGATTCCAAATGTTAGTTTATGATAGTAAAGCTTTGGTATATTGATGAAATAAAGATAGAGGTTTGGTGTCTATAGAGTATTCTTTAGAAAC